>NC_050181.1:29827423-30127423 GCF_008315115.2 Sander lucioperca
GCCATCTGATCTGTCCCTAACACTGTATTGTTAAATCTTATGAATTCAAAGCATGTCCTGTAGCTACCATCCATATCCCAGCATTAGCACAATACTTTGCGATGGTTAGCTTGTTACCTGTGACGATATATGCTAAATGTAACGTCTCGTTCACATTAGCAAGTGACCTATTTGGGTGCGTTTTGAGATGCCTGATGAAGTTCAAGGTTGTTGATCCGCCACCATTTATCTTGGTGCCACACACCTATATGTAGCTGTTCGCTTACTGCCCCTGTTTATGAAGTTATTGAAAGCAAAACTAATGACAAAAGGCACAACTCCGGGAGGACTTGGTGTCGCCATCCTCAATGCATTTTTTGATATGTGAGTGCGCGAACATTATGGCAAAGGGCAGGGGACATGCAGCTCGTGTATGACGTATGGTTTCCCCAACGTATATGCGCCAATAAAAGAAAATAGAAATACATGAATAAATTTTGATTTAAAAAGCAATAATTGCATGAAAACAGGTTGTTGACGAGTCTCGAAGCTCGAGTCCGAGTCAAGTCTGAAGTCTTTTGGGTCGAGTCGCAAGTCAAGTATGAAGTCTGCTGTTTGTGCGACTTAAGTGCGACCCGTGTCCGATTCTCAGACTCGAGTCCCCATCTCTGGTAGAGAGACAGATGTGTAGAGAGACAGATGTGTAGACAGACAGGTGTGTAGACAGACAGATGTGTAGACAGGTGTGTAGACAGACAGATGTGTAGACAGACAGATGTGTAGATTGACAGATGTGTAGACAGACAGGTGTGTAGACAGACAGACAGGTGTGTAGACAGACAGATGTGTAGACAGTAGGGGTGTGCAAAAAAATCGATTCGAATCGAGATTCAAGCTCTACCGATTCAAAATCGATTCATAGAATTCCAAAAATCTATTCATTTTTTTTTTCTTTTCGTTTTGACACTATTGTCCTGAAATGACATTACTTCGCCATTCCCATAGATGGCACTGCGTCGAATTCACACTGACGCCTGGGCACTCTTGTCATTATCAGAAAAAGAACGAGCAGCGGAAGTAGTTTAGTCGACGCAAACAATGGCTATGGGCAAACCTCGTAGAAAGAATTATTCAACCTGCTCCATCCTCATTGAAGGCGAGAGTTTTGGACACATTTCGGCTTTTATAACCTCGAGGGGAAGACGGAACTATAATAATAATAAATAATAATACATTTAATTTATAATGCACTTTTCATCAAAGATCTCAAAGTGCTACAGGTTAGAAACACAAAAGATAAGCAGCTTAAAATACAACAAAGAAAAGAAACAAAAAAGAAATTCTAAATTTCTAAAGGGGACCAAAAGCTTTGCTAAAAAGAAATGTCTTAAGGCCTTTTTTAAAACAGTCAGTGGATTGAGGTGCCCTCAAGGTGTCAGGGAGGGCATTCCACAGACGTAGGGCGGCAGCACAGAAACACAGAACTTGATAGGAATCATGCTGTATGCAGGCTTTGCAAAGCGAAAGTTAAGTATTTTGGAAACACCACAAACTTGAGAACTCACATGGTACGGCATCACCCGGAGATTAACATTAAAGACGTGGACGAACAACAACCTAAAGTCCCGTGCCAGTCAACCAACGCACTCTCTTTCAAATCGAATCGAATCGTGACATTTTCTGAATCGTACACCCCTAGTAGACAGACATATGTGGAGACAGACAGGTGTGTAGACAGACAGATGTGTAGAAAGACAGATGTGTAGCCAGACAGGTGTGTAGCCAGACAGATGTGTATAGCCAGACAGGTGTGTACCCACCGTATGCCAGCAGCAGGATGACAGTGATGATGGTAGCCCAGAGCAGAGTGCCAGCTGTGAACCTCAGCAGCAGGATGAAGAGCAGACTAACAGCCAGGGCGACCAGCAGACCTCTGGCACACATGCACAGATACAGCGTCATGTTAACAAGCCACATCCTGTCACATTTGTTCCTCCAACCTCCACATGCTTCATCATCTTCCTCAGTTTTCCAATTATTTCAGTTTTGTCACAGTGTGTAAAAGTTCAGGAGAAAGAACAACATTAGCATGCCGTGTAAAGCAAGCCTGTGTAACATTTACAGCTACTGTGGCCATAAAGCGAGTGTGTGAAGAGTCATACTGTCAGTGATGTGTGCTAACATTAGCAGCCATACATACCATGATGTTATTTCTTCTTAGTTTCACTTGCTTTAAACATTTCAAACTTAAAGTTATAATCATGAGAGTTTCATTAAATCAAACCCCATTTTGGATACTATTCATGGTCAGCATTTGTTCTGCAATAACCATTCGCTGTCTTTACATTCTGCAGTTTTTAATGGTTTAAGGTTTAAGGTTTACTCTGTACATCATCGTACTGCAGGCAATGTTCCAGTGTTGTGCTTTTTTACTGACTATTTTATTATTATTATATAGTTTGATTGGCTGCACTGTAAACAGATAGAATAGACAGAAATGTTTCTGATTCTTGTACTAGCTACACACTCGCTCTGATGAACAGTGCTGGCACAATGCTGAGTGAATATCTGTGTGTGTGTGTGTGTGTGTGTGTGGTTTGTGGAGTTACATGAGTATCCATGGCCATGACTTGGCATAATCCTCCACTATCTTCATGCCAAGCTCCCTGGTGTCCACCAGTCCTGTTATACCCCTGCACAGAGCACACAAGACACAGAGAAATCCATGTACATCAGTTACATGCCGCATCTGCATACCAGAGCTCTGTTCCAAAAAGAGACATAACTTAAACTTTGCTTCTCTTCTCTACTTCTCTTCATAGTCGTCAGATTCATCTACCAACCCTTATAGAGCTGGCTCAGGTTAGCCTTGGACCAGCTCTTAGTTATGCTGTTATAGTTTTTTGACTGCCGAGGGACTTCCTATGACACACTGAGCTCCTCTCTTCGCTCTCTTTCCATCTGTGTGCACTCATTTCCCAGAAATGCTTGTTACTAACTTAGCTACGGGGAGCTTCTTTCCAGGGGTCCTTAGGTTTTTTCGCCCCGCAGTTTTCCTTGGATTAGGGTGGCACCTAAATCATGGTTACAGCTGTCGGCGTGGTCCTGCTCCGCACCCTGCTACGCCGTGAACTACTACAACTACTATTTCTAGTCACAGTTCCATTATCTTTATTGTGACTATAATTGCCATTGTTCATCACACCCCCAACCGGCACTGTCAGACACCGCCTACCAAGAGCCTGGGTCTGTCTGAGGTTTCTCCCTAAAAGGAAGTTTTAACCGCCACTCGAGGTTTTTTTTCTAAAAGGGAGTTTTTCCTCGCCACTGTTGCTCATGGGGGAATTACTGGAATTGTTGGGTCTTTGTAAATTATAGTGTGGTCTAGACCTACTCTATCTGTAAAGTGTCTAGAGATAACGCTTGTTATGATTTGATACTATAAATAAAATTGAATTGAAGTTAGTTACTGTGGTAACTGACTCTGTGACCCTGATCTGCTCGTTGAGTTTCTCTCCTCCCTCTTACAGAGCAGACACATTCACATACACCTTCAGTTTACTGGAGGTCAGAATCTATATCCTGCTTGGATATTACTTTGTTCCTCAGGCGTATCTAAAGTGAACGCTTCAGTCATTTCTTCGAACACACTTAGGCTCAATGAATAATTATCTCCATCACTCATGCTGTGATTGGTCACACTGATGGAACCAAATCCCCTACAATATTGAAGATTATATGTTCATATTTCTGTGAGCAGTACGGTGGTGCAGCCGCAGTCTGTGGTTAGTCTCAACGTGTTTTATTAGCAGTGACTGTGTTTAAATTGACTACATTTGTCGAAAGAGCTGATATAAAGCCACTGAATCCTGTCGAGCAGAGATCCAAGTAGATTTCTAAAATTTTACATCTACTGTATTTTACCAACGCCTTTCCAAGAGCAAATCAATAAACACATTAGCACTAGATCAGATGGTGAGCTTTCAGTCAGGTGTTTTGTCCCCGTCAGATTAAAGCTAAAGAAATATGTTTAAAATGTGATGTATGCCATATGTATGTCATAAACACATGTAATAGAGGTTACAGTACTTGGCAGCATGTTCAAGTTCAGTCACAGTGTGGGCCATTTCCAGAGCATCTTTAAAGCTGGTTCTGTTAGCTACAGTCACAGTCCCATTCAGAGTGATGAAGTCTGGGAGACATCTCTGGAGAACTGACACACACACACACACACACACACACACACACACACACACACCAATCTTTTAATATTCAATATGAATGCATTAAAGTTCCAAATGACATGTCATGCTAATACCCATCTGCACTGTCTAAGCACCATGGTATTCCACTGTCCTCTGAAACTGCAATAGCATCAAGAGACATTTCAACTGACTATTACAGTATATCTGAGAGGCAGGTTATTGTAATGATTTTGGTCAGCAAAAAACATCTAATTTTTGTCATGTGTCGACTTTTAAAATGAGCTTCTTTAAAATGTAAACGTTGACATAATGAGTTGAAATGTTCAGTCGGTTGTGGAGAAGTGCGGCGTCTCATCCTTACATGGTCTACTTGGTACAATCATGGAGGGACAGTCCTCGTCTCGCAGAACCTGAGACACTGGCTGGAGAAACAGAAAGGAGGGTTAGAATAACAGTATGGATGAGTGTTCTGGTACTTTGTACAAAACAAAAGACGACAAACAAAAGCTTCCGTGAGGTCATCTTTGTTGGTTTGACAGCAGGATTACATCAAGATGCAGAAACAATCCTGGGCTAAACTTTGAGATTCTATCCATTAAAGTTTGAAACAGGATCCACTTTGTGGGCCCTATCTTGCACCCGGCGCAGCGCAAAGCCCGACGCAAGGGTCTTTGCTAGTTTAAGACCGATGTAATTGTCAATTTCCCGTCCAGCGCCCACGTCGTTTAAACAGCAAATGCACCTGAGCCCATCTGTGCGCCCATGGTCTTACAGGGAGGTGTGTTCAGGTGCATTCTTGGCGTATTAGCTATCTATAGCTATCTTGAGGCAGCGGAAAGTGATCATGCTATTGACCAACAAAAACCTGGTCTAAAGTCAATAACGCAGCATTTCATTGTTATTTTAACGCCTGCTTCACCTCGTTGAGTTTTGTAGCATAGCGCTCGTGCCATATATCAGTCCCTCCAGGATTTCGCGGCCTTTTTTTGAGATTGTTGTGGCCCAAAATGCCTGATTTCGCAGGAGCTTTTGTAAAAAGTTGCGATAAAAGTTACGATTTCTTTTGTATGTTTGTTGCAATGAAGTTGCGGGAGACAGTGAAAGTTGCAAAAAAGTTGCGATTTTTTTTTATAGTTCTTTAAAAATAAAAAGGAAACTTGTTTCGGGGAGAATAAAACTACTCTGGGCTGAGATTTCCTAGTAACCTTACCAAAAAGGCTCAGGATGCTGCAAATGTTGGTATAATATGAAAATATTACATAAATAAAATTTGGTGGGTGGCAGTCGCTCAGTCTGTAGGGAGTTGGGTTGGGAACCGGAGGGTCGCTGGTTCAAGTCCCCGTACGGACCGAAATACAGAGGTGGACTGGTAGCTGGAGAGGTGCCAGTTCACCTCCTGGGCACTGCCAAGGTGCCCTTGAGCAAGGCACCGAACCCCCCAAATCGCTCAGGGCGCCTGTTCAGCAGTCGCAGCCCACTCACTCTGACATCTCTCCATTAGTGCATGTAAAAGGACCTGAGCGTGTGTGTGTGTGTGTGTGTGTATTTCAGGCATGTGTGCAGTGTGTAATAACAACAGAGTGTAAATTGTAATTTCCCCATTGGGGATTAATAAAGAGTATAAAAAAAAAAATGAACATATGTGTCAGTGGCTTGTTGATCTTTACATTGTTAGTTCATTTCCTATTCACACATTCATACGGTTTGATAAAGTAACGTTACTTATTGGACTTTAACTTATCATTGCAATTACAATAACGAGCATAGCTGTCCTCAATTTAGGTCATCCTGTACGTCTCATCTCCGGTTTTTCCTGCATCCACCGTGTGTGATTGTGTGTGTTTGTGTGTGTTTGTGTGTGTGTGCGCTCGTCAGTCCCGGGGGAAACTGAGCAGCCCCGCCCACTGCAGAGAGCCGACAGGACTGAAACAGCAGCAGCTTTCAGCGACTTTAGAGAGAAAAAACGTCACAGCGTACATTGATGTTAAAATGTATACAGGTTGGCAGGATGGTCTGAAATGTTTTTCAGGTTCATTCAGGTTATTGGTCAAATTTGCGGAAAACTTGTGGTGATTGGTCAGAATTGCGAATCGCACCAAATTCGCGGTGATTGGTTGAATTTGCGTGAATTGGCGCGATCGCGACATCGCGAAATCCTGGAGGGACTGATATATGATCTGCTCGCGCGCTTTCACTCCTGAAAATCCCTCCTTCCTGCTTAGCAAATCCGCCAATATAATAGCAATGCGCCAAGGTACCAACGCGCCTGGCTTTTAAAGGGAATGGGAGATGACGCTCTAATTGGTTTATACGCCCAAAACACACCTCTGATTAATAAAGACACTAAGTACAACCCTTTTGAACCATGCGCCTGGAACACGGACCCTTTTTTTCTGCCATTAAACTAGCAAAAGTGGATTTGTACACACCCTAAACGCAACTGCGCCAGGCGCTTCACGCCATGCGCTTAGATCGTTAAAATAGGGCCCTGAGTCTCACTCTGTACTCTATGCTTAACATTACTGCATTTACTGTATCTAATCACATCAAGTACTATAGTAATTCCTGCTCAGTGTTCAACAGTGTGTTCAAGTTTCTAAAGAACAAAGGTACATAATGTGTCAGTATTGGTACCTTGTCAGGGTTATTAAAGCCAGGCTTACAGAACTGTCTGTAATATTCCCAGTAACTCTTGCTGAGTTTGTGTTGCAGCTGCATCTCAGTGTAGGTGGCAAACCTGTCTGGGCACTTTGACAAACACATCTGGAAGAAAATTAGACAGTACATTTGTCATTTGATTCACTACAGTTATGGACATATGGCTCTCACCTTTTCAATGCCAACGCAGATTTGTCAGGCAGCTAGTAAACATCACGCTGCTGTCAATAAGTGTCCCTTTTTGTTGGCGTACGGTGTGACACATTCAATGCTGTTTTAATCTGACATGATGAACTGATGCTGTGCTACTGTAGCAGATACACATCATCATCATTGTTCATGGAGTACCTGAGTTGTGGGGCACTGAAGGTTGATGAGTATAGCCGGGTTGGCACATTTCAGGATGTTGAAATAGAATAAGATGGGTTTCTTCCTGCAAAAAAGTGTTCATGTTATATCACACACATGCAGTATATGGTCATTTCACAGTGTTTCTGCTACATACATTTAGCAGGGGCACACCGCCGGTTAGACATTTTTAGACATTGCCCTCCTTCTTCACCCACGGATGTCTGTTTTTCTTTCCAGTTTTGCTTGAGCGGCCTTTACTTTTCAGTAAACAAACACAACGTGCGCATCTTCTTCACTCGTGGGCATGGTCTTTTAGACATTATTGGCTACATTCATAAACAAACAATAATATCTTAATCACCTTGTCATATTGGTTATTACTAATTAAATTCAAGTTGGATTTAGTGCCATGACGCCGTCTGCACAGGTAGCTGATTTAGGCTACTTTTTAATTTGCCAGAGTCTGTCATAATGACAAAGGTTCCTTTGGTTTGCACAAAAACAAACTGGGTAAAGCTCGTACATGGGGCCAACTCTAGTATCCTGTAAAGAGATCTGGTGTATAGAGTGGAATAACAGTGACTTACTCATTGGAAGTCTCTTTCTGACCACAGAACTGGCCATAGCTGTCTGTCGGATGGAGCACCTTCCTGGGGTCCCCATGTAACCAGGCTGGACACACAGAGAGACAGACAGACAGACAGACACACACACACACACACACACACACACACACACACACACACACACACACACACACACACACACAGACAGACAGACAGACAGACAGACAGACAGACAGACATGCAGACACAGACACACAGACACACACAGACAGATACACACACACACACACACACACACACACACCAACAGACAGACACACAATCTCACACACACACACACACACACACACACACACACAGACATATAATAATAATAATATTCCTGCACTTTAACATTAAACATTAAAGTATGCTAGTATGTAGCTCATTACTACAGTAAATAACAACATAAACTGGGTATTGTCCCTAAGGGTTACGCTAAATCACTCAAAAGATATTTTGAAACATTAAATTAATTGTTGAATATGTAAGAAGTGATTTTTAAGAGATACTTCCCACTAACAGTTTAAAATCTTATTGACATATTTTTGGAAAAGAGGACGTATTCTAAAAATGGACTGATAAATATTGGTTGATTTTTCTATGATAGCGGCACGGAGGATCTGTCACAGATCTCCACACAAAGGATTGAGGACGTCTGCCTTTCCTAATTCGTAAACCTTCTCATCATTTCACATTTATGTGTCTACATTGCAGTAAAATGCTTCATGTAATGAATGACATGAGTGTGTGTGGCACTGATGTAAGAAATGGGGGCTGAGTACATGAGACAGAAAGAGAGGGTGATGTCATCGAGAATGATGTCATCCGTGTTTGGTAGTAGCAGGGCTGGAGTGGAGTGATTCTGAGTGGGTGCATGCGTGTGTGTGTGTTTGAGTGTGTGTGTGTACCTGTGAGTGTGACATGCTCTTAATACAACCACATACAGTACACAGGTGTGTGTGTGTGTGTGTGTGGGTGTGTGTGTGTAGAGTACAGTGGGATTAGTGGAAGCATGTCTTCTTAGGGTGATGTCACCAGTAGCCCCCAGTAATACACTCACCCATCTGTGAGTAGTGAGTAATGCTAGTAGGAATATGAGTGGTAACTTCAGAAATAGCATAAATAGATTGCATTGGTACTAGCAGGTTAGTATCACCAGAAAATTCTGGCTACAGCAGCCTTTTAAACCTTTTGCCTGAAACATCTCAAAATGAGAGATATTAGTTCTGTCCGTGATGGTTTCAATCCGCTGTTTGAAAAAATGTCCATACTGAAAGGAACTGAATCTTAGTCCTTCAATCGCAAAAATGGGATTGACGGACTGCCAGTTTGGACACAAGATGCAACATACAACATGCAGTCATCTGGAGGTAGAGCTTCTGAAGCCTAGCAAACCAACAATCCTCCAAACCATTCAATAATATACAGTAAGTCATTTATTCCTACGCTCTAATACGAAAATACATAAATAATTCCACTTGCAAGCCATTTCATGGTTCTTTCATTGGTATTGTCAGCAAGTTAATAATAACTTTATTTGTATAGCACCTTTAAAAACAGCTTACAAAGTGCTATAACAGAAGGAACAAAAGCATAAACAAAACATAAATATACACAGCACATCAATACACATACCTATAAATACACAACATAAGATGGGGCAGCTCTAAACAGAGACAGAGAAAAATCAGGAGTAGATTGAAGATAAGTGGAAATAGCAGGTTATAGGAGAAAAGTCAATAAGTGGCGATAAAAAGATAAAAAGGCAAAAGGATGAAAAGATAAAAAGACGGCATCACATAAAAGCAAGTCTATAAAAATGTGTTTTAAGAAGTGATTTAAAAGAAGTCACTGATTCAGCAAGCCTAATCTCCTCTGGCAGGTCGTTCCAAAGCCGAGGCGCCCTGATCGAGAAGGCACGATCACCTCTGGTTACAAGCGAGAATATGAGGGCATGGACTACTTTTTCCAGGTCGTGCTGTGACAGTACGTTTTGGATTTTAGAGATGGTTCTGATATGGAGGAAGCAGGACTGGACAACGTTATTGATATGTGGTGTGAAGGAAGTCTGAGTCAAAAATGACACCTACATTTCTGTTAGTGAGCTTGATGTTACTGGATAGTGGACCAAGGCTGATGGGACTAGGGGTGGTGTTAGGTGGATTGACCAGTATTATTTCAGATTTGGAGGTATTAAGTTGGAGAAAGTTATGAGCCATCCAGCGGTTCACATCTTTGATGCAGTCTGAGACAGCAACCAGATCGTTTGGTCTCAGTGGGAGGTATATCTGTGTGTCATCAGCATAGCAATGGAAAGAAACATTGTACCACTGGATAATTTGGCCGAGTGGAAGCATATTGTCAGGGTTCCACCATCACCAGCACTCACTCCTCCCACTCGTGCACATTCCCCTGCACTCACTCCCCCCACTCGTGCACATTCCCCATCATTCACTCCCCCCATCCGTTCACTATCTCCTCAGTACTGATCACTCACACCTGCACTTCATCAGGCCTCATCTTCAGTTCACCACCTGCACCTCATTAGTCTCCATCTTTATATACGGCACACTCTCATTCACTCCTTGTCTGGTCTCATCGCTACATGACACCTAGACTCTCTCCTGCTACGTGCCATTGCCTACCTGAAGATTCTGCCTGCTATCAACCTCTCGTCATCAGCTGCCTCCCTAAGACTCAAACTTCCCCAGCTAAGTTCAGTGTTGTGTTCTGCCAGCTTACCTTGTCTCCGTTGGATTTGTGTGAATAAAGCCTGTTTCACTTACCACCAGTCTGTCTCCTGGTCATCCGTGACAGAAGACCAGACCGACATGCAGAATACGACGGAGCCCGTGGAGAATCCTTTACGCGATTCATTCGTGGAGCTGGTGCAAGCTGTTCGTCAGTCTCTCCTGCCATCACCACCCAGTAATCCACCCACCATACCCGAAGAGATCCTCCTCTCAGCCCGCCAGCATCTACTTCCGCAAACATTCGCTTCTTCGGCTGCTGCCTCTGCGAGTCCCATGGCCCGACCAGCGACATTCTCTGGAGAGACGGAGGATTGCAGCAGGTTTTTGCTTCAGGTTTCGCTATACTTTCAAATGCAGGCTCATCAGTTTAATAATGATTCGGCCCGGGTGGCCTTTGTCATCTCTCTGTTGTCAGGCCGAGCTCTCCAGTGGGCCCAATCACTCTGGAATTCGGACTCTCAAGTGGTGAAATCCCTTTCCGACTTCATTCAACACTTCAAGGAGGTTTTCGGACAGGCGGCTGCTGATCTCACCGTTCATGACCAACTCTACAGGCTTCGCCAAGGAAATTCATCTGTGAGTACCTACGCTCTTCGGTTCCGCACTTTGGCGGCTGCTAGTGGTTGGAATGAGACTGCCCTCATCACGGCTTTTCGACATGGCCTCAACTCAGATGTCCGCCAGCTGGTGGTAGTATATGACGATACTATGGGTCTCGTGTGTTCGTGTGTCTCAGCGTTTATCTGCCTGTGAAGATCCTACTACTACTGTCACTCCTCCGCCCTCGGCTCCTACTGTCGTTTCCCCAGCATCTGAGCCCATGCAGATTGATTCTACTCACCTGTCATCTATGGAACGTCAGCGCCGTATCCAACTCAAGCTCTGTTTATACTGTGGGAGCGATAAACATCTCATCGGAGACTGCCCGGTTCGACCTCAGCGCTCTGCAGTGAGTTCCATTCAACTTCCTCCGAAGATCGAAACTCTGATTCGTACTCCTGTTCATGTGTTGACCTCACGTATCTGTGTCGCAGCGCAAGCTCTCGTTGACTCCGGCTCAGCGGGGAACTTCATCTCCATTCCACTCCTACAAAAACTAAGAGTTCGCAAACGCCGAAGCAGTCAAGAGCTCAGAGTTCAAACCATCCAAGGTAAACCACTGGGTCGGGGTCGGATTCGCCATTTCTCTCCCACACTTACGCTCCGTATCGGATGTCTGCACTCGGAGGACATTACCTTCATGGTGCTAGAGGAATCTACTGCTGAGCTCATTCTGGGAAGGCCATGGTTAGTGCAACATCAGCCCACCATCAACTGGACATCCGGCGAGATCCTTCGTTGGGGTGAGGACTGTTTTCATTCCTGTGTCACACCTATTAAGAAGGTTCACAAGACTCCCCCTTCCAGTCCATCTTGTTCATCTTCAGTGATAAAGCCCCAGATTCCCATATATTCCACTTCCATCGAAAGTTCTGAGGGTCAACCCCGAGTGGAGATCCCGGTCGAGTACTGTGAGTTCCAGGAGGTGTTCAGCAAGCAGTTGGCTACTAAGTTGCCTCCACACCAATCATGGGACTGCGCAATCGATCTGCTGCCTGGAGCCACTCTCCCTAAAGGTCGGGTTTATCCGCTCTCCATCCCGGAACAGAAGGCCATGGAGGAGTATGTAGAGGAGGCTCTTCAGCAGCAGTTTATCAGACCGTCCACTTCCCCTGCTGCTTCCAGCTTCTTTTTTGTGGCCAAGAAGGATGGGGGTTTGAGGCCATGCATTGACTACAGACTCCTCAACTCTCAAACTGTGAAGTTCAGCCCCTCATCCCCTTCCCCTGGTTCCGGCCGCGCTGGAGCAGCTGCGTGGAGCCTGTATCTTCACCAAATTGGATCTACGCAGTGCATACAACTTGATCCGCATACGTCGAGGTGATGAATGGAAGACGGCATTCGTCACGCCATCGGGTCATTATGAATACAGGGTCATGCCCTTCGGATTGTCCAACGCTCCCGCGGTCTTCCAGGGGTTCATGAATGAGGTATTCCGGGAGTTCCTCAACAGATTCGTGATAGTCTACATTGACGACATTCTCATCTATTCCTCCTCCCTGTCTGAGCATCGGCGCCACGTCCGCCTGGTTCTGGAGCAACTCAGAGACCATCAATTGTATCTGAAACTGGAGAAGTGTGAGTTTCACACCACTTCGGTGCAGTTCCTGGGCTACATCATCGGCCAACACGGAGTTCAGATGGATTAGAAGAAGGTGGATACCATTCGGAACTGGCCTCAACCCTCCACGGTAAAGGATCTGCAGCGCTTCTTAGGATTCGCCAACTTCTACAGAAGATTTATTCACAACTACAGCATTGTCAGTGCTCCTCTGACCTCCGCCTTGAAGGGCCAGCCCAGGGTATTGTCCCTGTCTCCTGAAGCCATCGCCTCCTTTAAACGCCTCAAAGATGCCTTCCTGACCGCTCCCGTCTTGATTCATCCCAACCCTGACCTGCCCTTCGTTGTTGAGGTCGACGCGTCCTCCACTGGTGTAGGAGCTGTCCTTTCCCAGCGGCAGGGGACTCCTCCCAGACTCCATCCATGTGCCTTCTTCTCCAAGAAGCTTTCCCCAGCGGAGCAGAACTATGACATCGGCAATCGTGAACTGCTTGCCATAAAGCTTGCCCTAGAGGAATGGAGGCATTGGCTGGAGGGAGCCAATCACCAGGTGGAGGTCATAACCGACCACCGCAATCTGGAGTATATCCGAGAGGCTAAGCGACTGAATCCCCGCCAGGCTCGATGGGCCCTCTTCTTCACCCGCTTTGATTTCCTCGTCACCTACCGACCTGGTAGTAAGAACGGCAAGGCGGATGCTCTCTCTCGTCTGCATCAGCAGTCATCGGAAGATCTACAACCCGAACCTATCCTCCCTCCAACCATGCTCGTCAGCCCAATCATCTGGGATATCGATGAGCGGATCTCCCAGGAGAACCTTCTTCATCCTGCTCCGTCAGGATGTCCAGTGGAGTTGACCTTCGTGCCTCGACTCAGCGATACTGGTGGCCGTCCATCTCTCAGGATGTTTCCAGATATGTCTCTGGATGCTCTGTCTGCGCCATAACCAACACTCCCAGAAGGCTTCCAGAAGGCAAGCTCATGCCTCTCCCCATTCCACAACGTCCATGGTCCCACCTTGGGATAGATTTCATGACCGACCTCCCCAGATCCAATGGCCACACCTGTATCCTCGTCGTTGTGGATAGATTCTCCAAAGGTTGTAAGCTGATTCCCCTGGCCGGACTCCCTACCGCCCTCGTGACTGCAGAGGCTCTCTTCAGCCACATATTCCGTAACTTCGGTATTCCCGAAGACATTGTGTCCGATAGAGGGCCGCAATTCATCTCCAGGGTTTGGCACGCTTTCTTCAGGCTCCTCGGGGTTACTGTTAGCCTGTCTTCAGGATACCATCCTCAGACTAATGGACAGACTGAGCGGAAGATCCAGGAAATCGGACGTTATTTGAGGACGTATTGTCACCAGAACCAGGACGGCTGGAGCCGTTTCCTCCCATGGGTGGAATACGCCCAGAACTCCTTGCGTCAGTCCACTACGGGCCTCACCCCATTTCAATGCTTCCTGGGTTACCAACCTCCTCTCTTCCCCTGGTCAGGAGAGTCCTCGGAGGTCCCAGCAGTCGACCACTGGTTCCACCAGAGTGAGAGGGTATGGGAATCGGCTCACGTACAGCTCCAACGAGCTGTACGGAGGCACAAGGAGCAAGCTGACCGTCATCGGTCCGATCCTCCTCAGTACCAGCCTGGTCAAAAGGTGTGGCTTTCGACTCGGGACATCCACCTTCGCCTGCCCTGCCGCAAGCTGAGTCCTCGGTACATTGGACCCTTCACCATACAGAAGCAGTTGAACGACGTCACATACAGGCTAAACCTTCCACCGCAGTACAAGATCTCACCATCATTCCATGTCTCTCTTCTGAAACCCTTCACTGACCCTGTCTCCTCTCCATCCACAGACCCTGACTCCGAGATGCCTCCTCCTCCCATTCCCGTCGACGAGGAGGCTATCTATCGAGTCCGCACCATCTTGGACTCACGGCGGCGAGGTTCGCGCCTGGAGTACCTGGTCGACTGGGAAGACTACGGTCCAGAGGAATGGTCCTGGGTGCCGCGCAGTGACATCCTGGACCCTGCTCTCCTCTCTCAGTTCCATGTCGACCATCCCGATCGCCCCGCCCCCAGGGGTCGGGGTAGACCTCGTCGCCGTGTTAGCCCCTCTTCTCTGTCGTCGAGAGCCGCCTCGGGAGGAGGGGTACTGTCAGGGTTCCACCGTCACCAGCACTCACTCCTCCCACTCGTGCACATTCCCCTGCACTCACTCCCCCCACTCGTGCACATTCCCCATCACTCACTCCCCCCATCCGTTCACTATCTCCTCAGTACTGATCACTCACACCTGCACTTCATCAGGCCTCATCTTCAGTTCACCACCTGCACCTCATTAGTCTCCATCTTTATATACGGCACACTCTCATTCACTCCTTGTCTGGTCTCATCGCTACATGACACCTAGACTCTCTCCTGCTACGTGCCATTGCCTACCTGAAGATTCTGCCTGCTATCAACCTCTCGTCATCAGCTGCCTCCCTAAGACTCAAACTTCCCCAGCTAAGTTCAGTGTTGTGTTCTGCCAGCTTACCTTGTCTCCGTTGGATTTGTGTGAATAAAGCCTGTTTCACTTACCACCAGTCTGTCTCCTGGTCATCCGTGACACATATAAATAGAGAATAAAATTAAACATACCTAAAATGGTACACCAAAGGCTATTTGAGTTGTATAGGAAGTGTTGTTGCCTATGTAGAGGAAGTTTTGTTGCCTATGTTGTCAGGTTCTGTTAAAAAGGTAAGAATTAAACCAACCAAGTGCAGTGTCGCTGATACCAACCCAAAGTTTAAAATGTTGTGATCTATTGTATCAAATGCGGCCCTTAGATCTAAAAGAATTAAAATTGCGCTCTCTCCTCTGTCAGCGGTTAAAAGCAGGTTGTTGGTTACTTGAAGGAAAGCCGTTTCAGTGCTGTGTAAAGCTCTAAAACCAGACTGAAATTTCTCAAATAAGTTATTGTGTTCCATAAAAGATAAAAGTTGTAAAGAAACCAATTTTTCTAAAATGTTTGATAAAAAGGGAAGTTTAGAAATTGGTCTAAAATTATTAAAATCAGAGGGGTCTCGGTTGGGTTTATTTAAAAACAGAGGGGAAAACACCGTGAAATAAAGAGCTGTTAACAATGGATAAAATACTGGGTCCAACTGTGATAAAAACCTCTTTAAGAAACTTAGAAGCAATACAATCAAGGCAGCACATGGTTGGTTTCATTTTTGATAAAATATCAGATAAAAAGGACAGTAAGTCCTTATGTTCAAAGTACAGAAAAATGACTGAAGAGTGTTCTCAACAGTGGCTTTTTAAGGAGTTGGGAGTCAAGTTAGTTATTCGGTTCATGCAATCAGTAACTTTTCTTATCTCTGGTCGGGCCCGGCATCTCCTCCACATCATGCGCTCTGCCCTGCATTCTGTGCTCCTCGCAAGGTCACAGCTTTCATGATTAACACATGAAAGACAGAAATACTAAAACAGCAGTTTGGATGCAAATGGTTTAACAAAGAAACTGAAGCAAAACCGTTCTTAGCATAATTTTTCTAACAGGCGGTCATGCGGCCGCTCAGGGTACTCTCTATGGTGCACCTGCAACTCTAATCCAGCTTTTGGCACTTGTACGTTACTACAGTACAGTGGTGGGGTGTAAACAAACACACTCACGACTAATAGCGCTACCGGGTAACTTGGAGAGGATCTACCTCAGAACCTCTCTCAAAACTGGGGTTCCTCAGGGATCAGTCCTGGGTTCCCTCCTCTTGTCTCTGTATACCAACTCTCCAATTCTCTCCTTTCCGAAGTCTGAAACGCAAGTAGCAGCACCTATCTGGGCCTGTCTGACTGACCTTTCTTCTTGGATGTCCACACACCATCTGAAACTCAACCTTGACAAGACTGAGCTCCTTTTCCTTCCAGGGAAGGGCTCTCCTACCCAAGAACCTGACTATAACAATTGACAACTCTGTGGTAGTCTCCACCCAGACTGCTAGAAACCTGGGTGTGACACTTGACGACAAACTCTCGTTCACTGCCAACATTGCTGCAACTACCCGATCGTGTAGATACATGCTGCATAACATCAGAAGGACACATCCCCTTCTAATGAAAGCGGCTCAGGTTCTGGTTCAGGCTCTAGTCATCTCACGTCTAGACTACTGCAACTCCCTCCTGAATGGCCTGCCTGCATGTGCCATCCGGCCCCTGCAGCTCATTCAGCAGCTTGACTTGTCTTCAACCTCCCCAAGTTCTCTCACACTACACCGCTCCTCCACTCTCTTCACTGGTTACCAACTGCTGCCCGCATCCGCTTTAAGACACTAGACTTGCATACAGAGCCACAAATGGATCAGCCCCAGCATACATCCAGGACATGGTCAAACCCTATACCCCAACCCGCCCACTCCGCTCTGCATCAGCCAACCTGCTTGCTGCCACCTCACAGCGAGGGACAACTAATCACTCAACGAAGTCCTGACTGTTTGCTCTCCTGGCTCCTAAATGGTGAAATGAGCTCCCTATTGACATCAGGATGGCTGAAAGCCTATGCATCTTCCGCCGAAGGCTAAAAACACATCTCTTCCAACTGCACCTCGGATATATATATATATAGGTGCAATGCTTACTCACACTGTAGGGTTTAACTGAATATTCTCTGGTCCAGCTCAACTAAAAACTCTGAATGCATCAGCACGTTAGTGTGTCGTTCACTGTCGTAACTGTTAACCAATAACTTTTAATAATAATAATACTACATTTTATTTATAACGCACTTTACATTTAAAACAAATCTCAAAGTGTTACAGGGTAAACGCATCAGTATAAAAGACAGATTAAAACATAAAAACTGGAGACTAAAAGCAGCAACCAGCAAAGTTAATTAAAAGTCACAGCTCTTGCTAAAAAGATATGTTTAAGTCCTTTTTTAAAACTCTCAGTAGTCTGAGGTGCCCTCAGATGATCAAGGAGGGCATTCCAGAGACAAGGGGCAGCAGAACAGAAAGCCTGATCACCCATGGCGCTGAACTTAGACCTGGGGATGAGGAGGCGATTTGTGTTTGCAGAGTGGAGAGATTGTGTGGAGGTTAGAGGGGTTAGTAGTTCTTATTCCGTTTCAACTGACTTTAGCACTTAGCTAACACACTTGACTGACCTGCTGTTACAGACGTGAACTAACCATAGGCAATGTCTCAAGACCCAAACATGAGATACTTAATCTGCAACGTGCCTGCAAAATGCATACAACAGGTGATGGTATTCTGGCTCCCTGTCAATCTCACACTCACTGTCCCCTTCTGAGTTTATTTTAGTTTTCAGTCATAGCTTACCTGGCATTTTATTTGTGTTATCCTGGTCATTATTCAGGAAGATCAATGTTGGCAATATTTATTTATTAAATATTTATTCATTGCTTTCTGCTATTGCCCGTATTATCGTACACTGCATGTCATTGTGTGAATGCTGATTATATATTGTTATCTGATTCCTTAGTCTTCAACTTGAATATAATACAAAAACCATTCAAATATCAAAATGTTCAGCTCTTTAAACACATGACAGAACTTCTTCAACTTTTTTTCTGCTATTTATACTTTTTAAAACATTAAGCTTTTTAAAATTTTTATTTTACATTAAAGTC
Source organism: Sander lucioperca (assembly GCF_008315115.2). NCBI lineage: Eukaryota > Metazoa > Chordata > Actinopteri > Perciformes > Percidae > Sander > Sander lucioperca. The sequence continues at coordinate 29,845,770 of NC_050181.1, forward strand.
AATAGAGCAATCTTCAAATCCATCTTCTTCCTTTTTGAAAAGCTACTCCTCCCACATACTTTTACCTACAGACGTCATTTAAACTTTACACTGTTCACAAAACCTTTAGCAATTACAGTTGTATTCAGCTTCATGATATCTTTTACAGTTTTCGTGGTATCACTGTTTAAGTTTAGTGTTTCATTCAGGCTTTTTCTTTGCTTATAATGGAGTGAATATTGCATGATTTAGTGAGTGATGACATCACTAGAGTGGGAAGCCTGGGAAAATCGTCTTAAAACCTCTATAACTTGCTCTCACAATATTCACTTTTACACATTTTCCTACAACTTCACCTTTTTCTTATACATTGAAGCCAGCAATTCAGTGTAGTGACAGCTTTTCAGAAAACTTTAAAATATGTAACTTCTGTTTCATACATTTTTGGTGTTAAACATTTAAATGAAAGTTATACTAATTTAAACCATTCCCACTTTTCCAACTATTCTCAGTGCTTTACCTTGTTCTTATGCATTAAAGCCAGCAATCTAGTTTAGCTTTAGCAATTTAGCTTTTTAGCATTCACAAGCATTTTCTGCAGGAAATTCCTTGTTTTTTAGATTTGTCTGCAAATTACTACATTTTCAGGCTTCCTGCAAATGCTCATATTAATCATATTCTGCAATTACTCCTCATTGTATTCTGGTAAGAGGTGTCATACACGTTGCATCATAGTCTACGTGACCTCATATACTGCATCATGATGTCACAATTATTGAATCAACATTATTCAGGGTGTTTCTTTTAGGATAAGCACTGCAACTTCTGCTTCCAGCCAAAACATTCATTTACCTCCACGCAACAATCTGGGCTGTTGGTCCTTATCTGCTTACACCTCCATTCGCCCTGATGGTGACATTGTCCTTGTGAATCAAAGAGTCCTCAAGCCCTAAATTCCTGTAAAGCTGGTGGTGGTGTCTTGTTCGATGGCCGTCCCTCCTGCTGCTGCCTTCTTGCATTCTATCTGCAATAATTTAACTGCTGTCCTAGCAATATTCACGTCATTTATAATTCATGTGTTCTATCCTAGACGGTGACGGGCAGTTATTGCTCTAGTTGTTTGTTTTCTGTGTCTTGGTCTGTATCTGGTCATCGTGACCTCAGTCATACATAAGGGTCTAATGTAGGAGTAATCCCCGAAAAGTGGAATATTCAATGTTTTGAGCGAAGGAACCTGATTCGAATGAATCTTTGCAGAGGCGTTATGAAATGAGGATCATGCCATTTTGGCTATATAGGGGTGCTCAATGTCTGATTTTACATAGAACTACCTGTATCTCCCAAAAAGTTAATATACAGCATATTATGATATAAATATGAACATATAATGCTGTTAATAAAAATGTGCAAAGAAAGAAGCTTTTAATAAATCTTTTTAAAGTGCGTGAATAAATCCAACCGCCCCATGACAGATTTAAGTTTCACTTTCCATGATGCGTGACTGATGGAGAAGCATCTAGGCGGCAGGGATTTAAACCTTTTTTTTTAAATCAAGGTTTATTTTTTCATTTTCAGTTATGAACAACACAGTTTATGCAGCAATCAACGGTCGCGTAGATTTGAACAAAATCCCTCACACCCGTCCCACCCCCAGGTAGCAGGCAGTTTAAAGTAATATGAATTACTAAGGGTTACGCACATCAACAACAAAAAGAGAAAAAAATAAGAATAAAAAAAATAAATAAAAAAATATAAAAAAAAGGGTAAAATGCAGCAAGAATGAAATGCAAGCACAGGAGGATGTAGGAAGGTCAACTGAAGTCAGATTGTATGTTGATCCCTTATAGTTAGTAACCGAGCATCTAACCCTTCTATAAAGTCTAAAAAGGGCCTCCAAGTCAAGTAAAATTTTGAAGTAGATCCTGTCATGGTGTAACGGATCTTTTCTACTCTCAGTGACTGCAAAACCTCCCGAACCCAGTGCGCAAAGGCAGGAGGGGAAGCCTCCTTCCACTTGAACGATATTAGTCTTCTGGCTAGCAGAGTGGAGTAGGCCACTAGATTTGCCTGGGTGGCCTTTAAGTGTGCACCAGTTGGAGCGACCCCAAAAATGGCAATCAGAGGCGAAGGTGTAAGCGAGCAGTGCAACACAGTGGACAAAGCGTCAAGGATGGATTCCCAAAATGGAGTCAGTTTCGGGCAGGACCAGAACATATGGAATAGGTCAGCAGTGTCCTTTTTGCATTTGTCACATTTTGGATTCAGCTCTGGATAAATTCTCGACAATCTCTCTTTGGAATAATGCAGGTGATGGACTTTGATGGATTTCTGATGGACTTTAAACTGGATAACACAATGTCTCATGCATACTGAAGAGGAGTGTATATTTCAGATTGCCTGATCCCAAACTTCCTCGGGGATAGACATTTCCATATCCCGCTCCCATCGATTTTAAGAGGTTTGAGTGGTATCTTGCCCACCTTATTAATTGCGTTGTAAAGTTTACTAATGTACCCCTTCTTGAAATCTAGAATAAGGTCTAATTGGGTTTTGGGGGGGAGAGCAGGAAAGTGACCTAATTTAGAGCGTGTAAAGTCCTGGATCTGTGAATATCTAAAAAAATGAGTTTGAGGTAAATTAAACTTTTTGGACTGCTAGGCGGACAGAGACTGTATATTGCAGGACCAGTAATATTGCTGGAAGTTTGGTAGGGCCAATCCGCCCTCTGTGCGGGGTCTCTGAAGAATGGCTTTACGTATCCGACTTACTGTTCCAAATGAATGAAAAGATAAGTTGGTCTAGCTAAGAGAAGAAAGATTTTTTAATGTAGACTGATACGGACTGGAATAAATAAAAACATGTAGGCAAGATGGTCATCTTAACCGCGTTTATGCGGCCTGCGAGAGATAAGGGGAGCCCAGACCAGCGTTCCAGATCTAATTTGGTTCGACCCAGAAGAGGTTGGAAATTACATTTAAAAGGGTCAGCATATTGCCGTGTTACAACTACGCCTAGATAAGTAAACTTTTTAGGTGAGACCTTGAATGGAAGAGAGTCCAGTGAGCATTGTTCTGATGCAGCATTAATCGGGAGTAGTTCACTTTTGTGAATATTAAGTTTATATCCAGAAAACAACCCAAAATCTCTCTGTATACCACGGAGGCTATCGTCCATGCGCAAGGCTATAGCAAGGGGCTCTATTGCTATTACAAAGAGTAGAGGACTTAAAGGGCATCCCTGCCTAGTACCTCTGTGCAGCTGGAAGGGAGGTGAAATTATGTTGTTTGTTTGAACTGAGGCCATTGGAGAGGAGTACAACAATTTGACCCAGGAAATGGCCTATACGTCACACAGTCGAGGGGATCTTTACCCTTAAGTATAATTGAAACTGAGGCTTCACATAAAGACGGAGGAAGAGAGTGAGCTCTTAATGCCTCGCCAAACATTTCAGCCAATAGCGGTGAGAGGAGGTTTGAGAATGCCCTATAAAATTCCACTGGAAAGCCGTCAGGCCCCGTTGACTTCCCTGTCTTCATGGCTCTAACAGCTTTTGTTATCTCAATTTCAGAAACCGGCTCCTCTAATCTGTTCCCCCACCCCCATCGCCAAAGACACTTCACAATTCACTTTGTTGTGCACCATGTAATAAATGTGTGTGTGCGTGCGTATGTCCAGTCAGACTCGTTGCAGTACATTCTCTTGTGAAAGTATTTCACAAGAGAATGTACTGCAACGAGTCTGATCAAAGAGGCTTTTCCTCCACTCCCACACTGTGTTGTGTGCGTGTGTGCGTGCGTTTGTTTGTGTGTGTGCACTTGTTTGTTTGTGTGTGCATGTGTGTGTGTGTACATGTGTGTGTGTGTGTGTGTGTGTGTATAGAGTCACTCACCCACTATCCCCAGGGCCATATATGAGAAGATGACAATGATGAAGATCAAACAACATAAGATATCAGTGCAGCTTCTGAAAAGACAGAGATAAAGCAATGTGAGAAAAAGCAAACGAGCTTAGAGTTAAATGACGAAGAGGGAGAGAAGAGTTATTCCTCTTTAGGAAAACAGTGGGAGATCAATTTTAGATGTAATATGAGAGAAAAAACACAAATTTCCTCACAATCACACAGCTAAAAAGATGCAATTATAGATCAAAATGTGTGTCTTTGGGAAAATGTATGTGCGCTAGCACAGTCTTTGTGTTGTGTATGTGAAAGTTAACTTCAGTGATGTGGGAAAAAATAGTTTCATTCCTCTACAGATTCATTCACCAGAATTTGTCTTCATTTAAGACAGACAATTCTAAATATTCGGGTAATCATCAGGGTTATCTCAGAGTGTAGCCTTACAAACCAGTGGAGTCTTTTCAAAAAACAAGTTGCATTGTGGGAAGTGTTGGAGCTAGTGTTTTTTAGAGCTTGACTACTAGGGACTTAATGCCAGGCTATCTGGGCATCTGCTTTCACATGATATTTTAAATTTGTCTCTCACAAGTCCTCATCTTAGGCTATGTTTAGACGGAAACGATCTGAAAACGCTAAAGTGGCGTTGCGTTCTCACTTTTTATTCCGCGTAGGCGAGTTTTGGGGGGGAAATCTGCGTGCAAAAGTGTGTGAAATTTGATGTAGTATGCATGCCAGGCGGCTAGGTGGCACTGCCACACAACACCACCAAGGCCGCGCGCCTACGTAGAACCTCCTTCTACTTCTCTCCTTAGTAGCGCGAAACCAAAACATGTCGAAGCGAACAGCAAAAGCTTGTCTGGAAAGACGAGGAGGTGGAGTTGCATGTTTCTCTGATGATGACGACCGGCACAGTCGACCGTGATAAGCCAGAGCACAGCACCCACGGGAGCACTACCAATATCCTGAGCCTCGCAGCCCTTCAGCCACTGCTTGAGAGTGAGAGGCAGCGGGCAGAGGAGGCTGAAGCAGACCCTCCTCTGCCCGCTGCTCACTCTCTCTCTTTCTCTTCATCCGCAACGTTGTAGCTTACTCTGGCTCAAATGAATAGCCTACATATGGTCATCGAACTATAACAACCTTATCCACATTGTCGAAATCATTTAAATATTGAGCCATTACATTGAAAATCTTTTAGATAACAGGAGCCTATAATTTCTGTAGCCTACTCTGTAACAACAGACTACCTGGACGCCTTTTTCTCATCTCTCTCCACACCGCTGTCTTCAGACTTTTGCGTTTTCACCTTTTAGACGGTAACGCGTTTTTCGTTTTCACCCGCGAGCGTCATAGTGTAAACAAAAGAAAGCCTTAGAAAGTGCAGCCCGTAAGATTGCATATTGTGGCAGTGGAATACACGGGTTTCCTGTTTACAAACATTACTGGGTGCGTGTGCATACCAGGGGCAGAAAGCCTGATTGGTAAGATGGTCCGCTACTGCAACAACCTTAAGTATTGACCCCTTTGTCATACGGAGTTCCTCAGGGTTCGGTTTTAGGTCCTCTTTTGTTTCTATTGTATGTTAGCCCTCTTAGTGAAATAATCCGTAATTTTAATAATGTGTCTTACCACTTTTACGCTGATGACATTCAGTTGTACTGCTCATTCAAAGAATCAGAGTTTGGTAAATTAGCTGATTTATTGGAATGTCTGTCAAGCATTAAGACTTGGTTGTACAACAATTATCTACAACTGAATACAAAAAAGACTGAAACATTGATCATTGCTCCAGAACATATACTACCCCAAATCAAACTACACCTCTGTTCCCTGGACTCCTCCTTCCAGCTGAGCCTAAGAAACCTTGGTGTTTTGTTCGACCAATCGATGTCTTTGGATGGTCATTCTAGACAGTTGGTCAGAAATTGTTTTTATCATTTGAGAAATATCTCTAAATTGAGAAAAATACTTCCCAAAGCTACCATGGAGATGATCATTCATGCTTTTATTTCGTCACGGTTAGATTACTGTAATTCTCTTTTTACTTGTTTTAATAAATCTTCGTTGAGCCGCCTTCAATTGGTGCAAAATGCAGCAGCCAGGCTTTTAACAGGAACAAACAGAAGGGCACACATCACCCCGATTTTGTTTACTCTCCACTGGCTTCCAGTAAAATACAGAATTGACTATAAAATTCTAGTGTTAACTTTTAGAGCACTACATGGACAGACGCCGAAATACATCGCTGATTTGTAGACCCCTTACTCCTCTTTCCGCACGCTTCGTTCCTCAGGTCAAAATCTCCTGATGGTCCCAAAAACCCGCCTTAAAACTCGGGGAGACCGCTCCTTTCGGGCAGTTGCTCCCAAACTGTGGAATGCCCTGCCCCTTTCGCTGCGTGTGACCGATTCTATCGTTTATTTTACAAAACAGCTAAAGACACTCCTATTCCGACAAGCTTTCACTTGAATGAGATATCATTGTTTTTATGTTTGTATGTTTATTTTATATTATTTTTTTTTTTAAATTGTTAATCTTGCTGCATGTAAAGCACTTTGTGACTCTGTCTGTGATAGGTGCTATATAAATAAAGTTTACTTACTTACTTACTTACTTATTGAAGCTTTCCTTATTTTTTGTATATAAATAAATGTGATTTTAGTTGGATCTGTTTGTCTGTCTTTAATTTTGCAGTTGTAATATTTAACTAGCAGGCTAGGCTAACGCTGTTGCACTAACGCTAGCAAAACATCGGCGTAGCTTTAGCTAGCAGTCTAAACTTGTCTCGAGAACGGACTCGAGTACTACAGCCCTGACAGGTAGATATCACTTAGCTGAACTGAACAAGCTGCAGCTTTTCTGATTGATACAATGGGAGCCTGACTCTTGCATATGACCCCAATCTGCCCTTCTTATGGCTTGAAGCCATAACCTCCGCCGGTTTTTGGCAAAAGCATGTTTCCCCCTATGTATGTTAAACATCAGGCACCTATCACTGGCTCTGTTTGTACAATTAACCACACAACAACTCCTTGGCATTTTGACTTACGCTATGCTGCTACTACTACTAGCTACACAAAACACGTTTTCTTTCTGCCCCCCGGTTGCGTGCGCAATCAGTGATGACGTTGCCGAGAAATCCATGTATAAGACATGCACTAAACTTGGCTTAAAAAAAGAAGAAAAGCCATGGGTTCGACTCAGACCTGCGGCCCTTTGCTGCATGTCATCCCCCCTCTCTCTCCCCTTTCATGTCTTCAGCTGTCCTGTCAAAAATAAAGGCCAAAAATGCCCAAAATAAATAATCTAAAAAAAGAAGAAAAAATATTGATGATGACAACATTTTTGAATGAACATTAAGCCATTGGCTGGGTTTGGCTGGGTGTTTTAGTGTGGATGAGGTAAACATGACCTGCCCAGTCAACCCTCTTTGAGATATTTCATTGTAAATGTCAGCACATCTGTGACATTAACTTGTGTTTATGCTGATTTTGAATTTTATGTATATAAGATTTTTTTCTGTATTAAAACACAATATAGGTAATCAAAGAGAGCAGCTCAGAGGACAGACTGTACGACTGAAGACAAAGAGATTTAGCTGTTTTCCCATTGTTTAGCCTTATCCTGGAAATACAGATGAAGTGATTTAGTACATAGTAGCTAGAATTAGCTATCTCTACCTCTTTGTAAGCAAAGAAGGAAGTATGGAGTTACCTTCTGCGGACTGGACCTCTGAAGGAAGGATCAAACTTGTGTGGTTCTCCTGGAAGAAACAAAAATACATAAAAAGCTTTAATGGATTTAGACCAAACCAAATCAAATCAGCGCCTTGCAGGTGTTTAAATACTAAGAATTGTTCAAAAAGCCTCATGAATAATTGAGGAAGAGTTTCCCTGCCCGGAGGAAGCCCCCTTCTGGAGCCAGGCACAGATTTAGGGCTTGTCAGCGAGCGCCTGGTGGCCGGATTTGCCACAAGTTGCTGGCTGAGCGCCGCTACGTTGGAGTTTATCCCAGTGGACAAAAGGGTCGCCTCCCAACGCCTACAGGTCGTGGGGGGGAATACTCTGACTGTTGTTTATGCATACGCACTGAACACTAGCTCGGAATATTGAGCTTTCTTGGAGACCCTCAATGGAGCCCTTTAAGGGTCTCCAGTAGGGGACTCCATAGTTCTGCTGGGAGACTTTAACGTACACATGGGCAATGATGGAGACACCTGGAGAGGCGTGATTGGGAGGAACAGCCTCCATGATCCAAACCCGAGCAGTTGTTTGTTGTTAGACTTCTGTACTAGTCATGGGTTGTCTATAACGAACACCATGTTCGAACATAAGGATGCTCGTACGCGTACCTTGTACAAGAGCACTCTTGTTGTTTATTAAGCTAGTATCTACCCTCCACTCCAAGCACTCCTGTAATTAAACTCCATGCCTTCTCTTTTCTGGCGTAGTCCTTATAAAAAGGATCTGTCGTGTCTATTATGTTTTTTCACTTCCAAAATTAATCACTCGTCATCCATGGTGTTGTAAAGGAGACATATCTAAATCTGAGGCCATGGTTCTCGCCAGGAAACCGATGGAGTGCCTTCTCCGGGTAGGGAATGTGTCTTTACCCCAAGTGAAGGAGTTCAAGTATCTCGGGTTCTTGTTCGCAGGTGAGGGGACAATGGAGCAGGAGATTGGCCGGAGAGTCTGAACAGCGGGGCCGGTATTGCATTTGCTTTACCGAACCATTGTGACAAAAAGAGAGCTGAGCTGTAAAGCAAAGCTCTCAATCTACCGGTCAATTTTCTTTCCTACCCTTACCTATGGTCATGAAGGCTGTGTCATGACCCTGGGTATAAGCGGCCGAAATGGGTTTTGTCAGGAGAGTGGCTAGCATCTACCTTAGAGAGTCATCCGTGAGTAATGACTAGTAAGGATGACCGCTGGGCGCCTCCCTAGGGAGGTTATCCAAGCATGTCCAGCTGGGAGGAGGCTTTGGACCCAGGACTAGGTGGAGAGATTATATACCCACCCTGGGAACGGCTCTGGATCCCCCAGTCAGAGTTGGTTAATGATGCTCGAGAAAGGGAAGTTTGGGGTCCCCTGCTAGAGCTGCTGCCCCCCACAACCCTACCCCCGATAAGGGGATTGTAGTGGCTATTCCATTTCAAAATTATAACCACTGCCCCAGCGGTTTTAACGCACCTTTGTTGTTGATCCAGGCATGCAGTTGTTGTTTGAAAATAATAATTAAACACAAATATCCTACCTATAGAAATAAATCTTTATGATCCTACCAAAACGTTGTAGGCTAATGTTGCATGTGTGTGAATCAGGGAAAATAAACAATACCGATGGTTTCTTAAATTATATCAAATAAGATGAAAGAGGATGACTAGATGTGGTTAAAAAACTGTGTTTGGTCTCAACTAAAGCTAGGACTTCCAAAAAGCCCTCCACACGTGTGTCCAACTTCCCTTTATCAATTATACCACACCCACAATTACTATGGTGTGGCCGAACTATAACAGAACTATAACCAAAATATGGGAAGTCTTAAAATAATAACTATTGTTCTTTAAATATAAACAAAAACTGTTTTTTTGGCTCCTACAGGGATGACTATGGATGGATGGATTGTCTGCACTGAAGTTTTTCATATCAAGCCTGCATCATCATGCTGTTTGTCAGGTAGCTCCAGTAGAACCTGTTCACTTCTGTTTCACTGTAAATGAAGCCAGGGTGGACAATAATATCTTCAAGCAATGGCTTCATGGGCCACCAAGCCCCTAAATTTGGTGGTCAAAGTACATTTTTAGTGGCCCAAATGCAAACCTCTCAAATTAAGTCGTTTTTCGCCCCCCTTCATGCCTTTGCCTCATGCAAGCTCTCCCTTACTCCTTTGATCAATCTACATTCTACATTTTTTTCCACATAAGAAACATTAGTGAACTGAGATCAGGAGTTTCAACTGCTGAACTTGAGATGCTTATACATGCATTTATATCATATCTTATTGTAACTAACTGTTCTCCTTACTTAGTATGTCCGTTCTTAATCACCTTCAGTTAATCCAGAATGTGGCCGCAAGGCTACTCACTAGGTTAAATTCACAGTCTCACATTACCCCTGTTCTTGAGTCCCTTCACTGACTTCTTGTCAAATTTAGGATTCAGTTAAAAGTTCTCACTCTTGCGTACAGATCTTTGCAGGGTCAGGCACCTGATCACCATATGTGGCCGAGCTACTTCAACCATATTTGTCCGATTGTTTTTATTTGCTGTCTGTTCCACGCAGTCGGCTTGAGTGGATGTGGTGGATAGGTCAAACAGTAACAGGACTTTTACCCAGGACACAAATGTTCAGTTTGAAAATGAAAGTCAAGAGAAAGTTATTTTATATTTAGAGAACAAACAGAACTACGTCATGTTCTACGTCTTGTGTGTTATTACTTTATTAGGTACGCGAGTGAAGTAACGTAAGAAATGTACTGATTTTAACCTAAACCACGATCTCCTTCTAAATTACCAAGTAGTTTTGGTGCATAATGTTGTGAAACAACGTTATCGGTGTCTTAAAACCGTAACCGTTACGTTTAAGACATGAGGATGGAAAATGCTCCTGTGGGTCATGGTGGCACCAAATGCATGCTTTTGGGGGTAGTTGGATAGTTGGGTCTCTGTAAATTATGTGTGTCTAGACCTACTCTATCTGTAAAATGTCCTAAGACTTCTGTTAGGATTTGGCACTATAAATAAAATTTAATTGAATTAATATTGAATTGACAGGACCAGGGTGCAAAATGAACTTTTTTGTCCACTGGCCAAATGGCTAGTGAATGTTCAAATTTTACCAGCCATTTAATAGATTACAATTGTTTTCTTTTGGCTGGTGAGTAAAGTACCTGCCACTTGCATATTTTAACAGCATTTAGCTAGTCGATGGTGCTAATTTTGTACCCTGGACAGGACGTAGGATTGTCAGGTAAGGATCTTTAGTGTGCTCGCATAATTGTCATGTAATCTCTCTTTCCACCTCTGTGCATTCATGTCGCATTAATGCATGTTTAACATGCATTAATTGGAATTGTGCTTTCTTGCCTCACAGATTTCCTTAGATTGTGGTGGCACCTGAATCGTCTTTGCAGCTGCTGTTGTGGTCCTGCTCCTCACCCGCCTTTAAGGTGCTTACACACCAACCAGATGGCCGACTGTCGGCAGAAAAGGCAGTCGGACTGATCAGTCGGGTCCCCGAGGTCCAAAAAGTGCCTCAGAACACACCAAAGAGACGCCGACTTGAGCATACGCTCTGCACATGCGCAAAACGTAATATGTCTCCATAGCAGCAGGCGGCGCTGCTCTGTATTGTTTCCATTAACAGTCCGATTGTTTACCAGAAAATGAAAACCGGCAGCTGATTGGACGAACGCGTCACGTGGTTCTTTTTTCTCCGGAAATTCACAACCAGACTGTCATGGCGGCTTGTTCAGAATACGATCTCATATTGTACTAAAATAGTTCACTGAAACGTGTTTCTGAAAACATTTTAAGCGAGAAATAGGCCATGCAGTTGCTGAATCTGTCTTCATTTCAGATCAACAAAGGTCAGTTTAAAAGATTTTCGTCAGAGAGAGGCTCATCTGCTCGCCATTTCCGGGTGAGTCCCGACTGCCCTGTCTCCGACTGAACATGTCGGGTCGGCCAAAATGAAGGCCGACGGCTCCTCGGACGGCCGACGGCATGGAACACACCGAACAGACTCGAGTCACCGACCTCGCCAGACGGTCCGACGGCCGATAATTGGCTCTGTGTGTCAGCACCCTTAGACCCCCTTCAGTATCACTGACACTGTCCTCTCCTGGTTCATATAACTCTCCTACCGCACCAGTTCAATAGTATCATTGAATCCAATTTCAACACAGTCTCTCAAGGTGTCCCCCAAGTTTTGATGCTTGGTTTACTCATTTTCATGCTCTACATGCTTCCCCCTTGTCACATCATATGCCAACAACATGGCCTCCATTTTTGTAGATGACACCCAGCTCTACATCTCCACCAAATCAATTACTGCCACAACTCCACCCTCACAAACTGCCTCACGGATATAAAAACCTGGATGCAGGATAGCTTCCTCAAACTCGACAGCCACAAATCTGAAATCTGTCACATCCAGTTCCCGCTCTTAGTTGTGTGTTTTGTTTGTTTCACTGACATCCTGTTTTATTTTGTTAACCACTGTCTGTCTTTGTTTCAGGTCACTTGTCTTCCCGCCTGTGTGATTACCCTCCCTTCCGTAATGTGTAATTGCCTTCCCTTGTCCCAGTGTATAGATACTCACCTTGTTTCATTCATCAGTTGCCAGATTGTTGTAGTACCTTGTGTGTCTAACTCTCCAGCGTTTTTCCTAGTGTTTGTTTCCCAGTGTTTTTTGTAGCCCTCTAGCTTGTATTTTTGACCACGTCTTCTGCCTGCCGATTTTGTACCTTTGCCTGGATTGTTCTCTGGAGAATAAAGCTCCATTACCGTTTTACTCTCTGCTCTGAGTCGTGCTTTTGGGTCCGCTGTTGTACCGAGACAGTACAATCTGGCCAACATGGACTCAGCCTACTCCGAACAAACTCATGGCTATGGCTAATCGCCAGGAGAACCAGGTAGCCGGAATTGGTGAACAGATCAGCCAGCTTGTTGCCCAGGTTCAGCGATTGACTGTGAGGGATCCGCCTGCTATCTCCGTTGCTGAGATCAGTTCCGCAGCCCTCGTAACCCCCGCGTCCTCTAGAGGGGGTTCTTCAGGAGAGACGGCCTCCTTCGCACCGTTTCCTCACCTCGCTCGACCGGAGAGGTTTTCGGGGGAGTCCGGAGACTGCAGGTCTATCCTGACGTAATGTGAGTTACATTTTGAACTGCAAACTTCTGCTTATCCCACTGACCGAGTTAAAGTGGCGTTTATCATCTCCCATCTTACCGGACGTGCTGAGGCTGCTGAGTGGAGCCGTAGGTCTGCCATATGTGACTCTCATCTGTCTTTCACCCGTACATTCACGCAGACTTTTCAAAATATTACTCCTGAAAGGGAGGCTGCCAGTGCCTTGGTGGGATTACAGCAAGGGAAGAGACGAGTTTCGGATTATGCCAGTGAGTTTCGCACGCTGGCAGCCGAGAGCGGCTGGAACTCTTCTGCCCTTTTCAATGCCTTTCTACATGGATAAAGGACCATTTGGTTCCATTGGACTTACCAGCTGATTTGGATTTGCTGGTCGCGCTCGCCATTAAGATTGACAAACGCCTGCTGGAAAGAGAGAGAGAGAGACTACAGTGGAGCAGTTCCCCTGTTGGCCAGCCGAGGGTTCCTGTGTTCCGGTGTCATTAAATAATAAAATACATATTAAATAATGTAAACAATAATTTGTTCGTTGTTAGATAACTGTTTTAAAAATTACCGTGATCAATGAATGCTCAGGGAACGCAGTGTTGACTGCCCGGCAAACCCCGAAAGCTTGGTCTGTTGCGCAAGCGAGTTGTTTATGGCCAGGTTCCAGTTGTGCCGAAAGCAACTTAACCATGGCTGAACAACTGACGGATGGCTGCAACAATATTCACCCCATTGTCGGTAGTTATACAGGCAATTTGTTTCTCCTGTAGTTTCCAGTCATTAATTGTCCCGCGCAGTGCTTCTTCCAAATTGAATTTGCTGTATGGCTTTCGGGCATGAAGCTAGTTTGTAAGCATTTGGACTATGTCCACTCTTTATTCACATAATGCACTGACATGTAGGGCATCATATTACAGCTGGACCACATGTCCGTTGTCAGGGCCAAATATTCTACATCACCCAGTTCTTTTCGTGATTTTACTTCTGACCTCATTGAAAAGGTTTGGGATAGCCGTCTTGGTTGTATTATTGTATTGTTTATCAAAGGTATGCAGCATGGCCTTGAACGACGGCTTCTCCACTGTATTGAACGACACCATTTCTTTGGCCAGGAAGCGAGTTACCGCATCTGTCAACTGCCTCCATCTGTCACGGTCATGAAGATTGGTCGTCTGCCCATCTTTTGCGCGGATCACACATGAGCAGATCTTGCACACAACTTCAGTTGTGTCCCTTGGCTGTCCACTCTCATCAGGTCTAAATCCAAAAAACTGCCATATAGGCGAAGTAGTAATGCCATTGTATCAACTCTTCTTAAGTAGAAGCTACATTTTTTTTCCCTTTCGTGCAACTTATTGGAAAGCCCCGCCCCGGATGAGTAATTATTTTATTTTATTTTTTAAATCTTTTTTTTAAAGTATTGGTTCAGGCACCGTTTAGGCACCAGCATCGTTTTAAAAGTATCGTTTCAGCACCGGTGTCAGAAAAAATCCAAACGATACACAACCCTAGTAATTACATGACAAGAATCACAGAAAGCATGACAATACATTGTAAGGTAGGAGCTACTCTTACACCAAGCTTAATAATGACAAATAAGGCAACAAACAACACTAAAAAACCCTCACATTTCTAGTGGCATTTGAATTTAAAAGTCTAACTTACAACTAAACTGAAAAAAACTAAACTTCACTCAAATTAAAAAGTTTAAAGTTACATACTGCAACTGTATCGTGCAGCGTAGACGGCTGAGATTTACAGCTGAACATGTAAATTAGTCATTTATTCTGAAATGTGTTTCTTTGTCCTCCGTCCTTCACAGAGACGCTGAGTGTTGAAAATGGAAATGGGACTATGCTTGTCAAGATTTAAACACCAGCTGCATCATACTTCATAGTCACCCCAGCCCACACACACACACACACACACACACACACACACACACACACACACACACACACACACCTAATTGAGAAATGTGTGGAGTTTAGCCAGGTCTTATCAGAGAGGACTTATCTTCCTTATCTGTTACACTCTGCCAAATCCCCACACACACACACACACAAACACACAAACACACACACACACACACACACACACACACACACACACACACACAAACAAACAAACAAACAAACAAACAAACACACACACACACACGTGTCTCTATTACTCAACATCTTTTAAAATCATTTTGATAAACCAGTGTACAGTTAATGTACAACCAGACAGGATGAGCAGAAAGAAACAGACCTGAGGTCAGCTGATGGCATTAGTGAACAGTAATGCTCAGCTAATCTTTATCCTGCTGCTGACCAAAATAGCCACAGTGTGCTCAGTACAAAGCAGCAACACCTCTGTTGGCGTGGTTGTCATAGGCTAATTTTAAACTTCTTCTCATTGACCACCTACAGTATCCTCCATGTTCACACTAGACTGCAACATCTCCATCTGAAGAAGCCTCTTCTGAGATGGAATAATGTCAGTCAAGACTAAGGCTGCGTTCAGACTGCAGGCAGATCTGATAAAACAGACTGGCACTGTTTCAAGTGATCAGATCAGATCACCACAGCGCTGTGGAGTAAGGTCTGGCCACACCACAGATGCATTCTGGGATAGGAGAAAAAAAAACGTCTTGGGCGGTGCTAAGCTCCAGGTGCAGCAACCGTGGTTCTGTTAAATCGTCTCAGAAAGGAACTTGTTTTAGTGGAACATTTGCACCCCGCAAAAGAAAACGCCATATACAATATTACAGTTTTTCTTGATTGCTTTCACCTGCTTAAAGAAACTGGGATCCATTCATCATCAAGACATTTCATCATCACTGTCTCAGCAGAGCAGAAGACACCTCTTGCAAATGTGTTAACCCTTTCTCATTGGATTGACACATTTCCCCACCCTTTTGCAGAACAGTTAACACGGATGTCATTCAAGCAGTCCAAACTCCATTGTTTTAGCTATGGTAACCAAACAGAAACCATCTGTTCCTAACTATTAGAAACTACCTATATCAATATGAAACCTGTTTGACACTCCTTCACACAAATCTTCAATTAGCAATCAGTCTACAGGCCTTAAAGGTGCAGCGTCTGTGTTGTTCTTTGCCAACATGGATGGAAGAGGTCTAAGACAGAAGAGACTGAGTATCAATAGTGGCTATTTCTTATACTCTACAGTAATAGATGTTTATACTTTACTGTAGGGCTGTCCTAGACGATTATTTCTTAAACAATTAATCTAGCGATTATTTTTTCGATTAGTCGACTAATCTATCGATTAATTTTTCGATTACAGTTTTTCTCATTTGCTAAGACACACTAAATGAAACTGGGATCCGCTTTATCTTCATCATCGCATTATTAGCACAGCAGAAGTCTTCTCTTGCAAATGTTTTAACACTTTTTCATTTGTTTCACACATTTTTCACACCCTTTGTCAAAACAGTTACCACAGATCTCATTGAAAGACCCCGAACTCTATTGGATTCACTGTGGTGAACAAAAGGAAAACATCTATTCACAGCTGATAGAAAGTACTTGCATAATTAGAAACCTCTATGCACCTGTGTGAAACTCATTTGCACAACTCTTCAATCAGCAATCAGTCCTCATCCATCTATAAAAGATGCCACCTCTGTGTTGCTATTTGCAAGCATGGATCAAAGAGGCCATAGAGTAAGAGGCCATGGCAGAGGGGCCAGAGGAAGAGGAGCCCGTATGCGTGGTGGAGGAGCTGCAGCAGCAAGAGGACAAAATCCAGCTCAAGTTTCAAATGAAATTCGGGCAACAATTATTGACCCTGTCATCAATCATGGCTTGTCCTTTAGAGAGGCTGGACAAAGGGTCCAGCCCATTCTGACTCGGAGCACTGTGGCATCTATTGTCAGGCTTTTTCGGAATGAGAACAGGTAATTCACAGTGTTACTGTAATGTTTACCACTGTGTATTTCAGCTTTACTGTATTGCCCTGTTAGCAGAACAAACTGTGTCTACAGTAATGCAGATGTTTTATCAATCCCATTTATGTGACTGTCATACAGTAATGTCAATTTTGACATGCTTTTTGCTTTTACTTTATAGGATCCACACATCACCACACACTGGTGGCAGAGGAAAGATATTTAGTATTGAACAGGAGTCTGCCATTGTAGATATGGTAGTGGCAAACAATGCAATCAGACTGCGTGAAATCCAGGCAGCAGTAATTGCAGATCAGGGAGCATTTAGAAATATAAACAGTGTGAGTTTGGCAACTATAGATCGAGTCCTTAAACGACACCATGTCAGAATGAAGCAGCTGTACCGAGTTCCATTTCAAAGAAACTCTGACATCGTAAAGGAGGCACGATTCCAGTATGTGCAGGTACAGATTTTGTTATTGTAATACCTTGTTTACCATAGTTACATGCGACTGGAATACTGTAATTTGCTTTATGAATTTGTTCTTTTTCTTAGAGAATAATGGAGCTTGAAGCTGAAGGGGCACATCACAAATTCATTTTTGTGGATGAAGCCGGCTTCAACCACTGTCACAGTGCCAGGTCAGAGGGGTGCCAATATCACCATGTGTGCTGTCATCTCCAATGATGGGGTCCTTTTCCACATACCAACCATTGGCCCATACAATACAGAACGCCTCATCACATTTCTTGATTCATTGAAAGAAATACTGATTCCACCCGAAGAGAGAGGGCTGTTGAGGCCTGGCATGACTCTGTATGTCATAATTTGGGACAATGTGGCTTTCCATCACTCTCGCCTTGTGAAAGAATGGTTTGCAGCACAGCCTCATATTATGATGCACTTCCTTCCTGCATACTCCCCTTTTCTGAACCCAATCGAGGAGTTCTTCTCTGCTTGGAGGTGGAAGGTGTATGATCACTGGCCATATGACCAGATGCCCCTCCTGGAGGCAATGAATGCTGGTTGCCTGGCAATAGGTGCAGAGGACTGCCAGGGATAGATGCGCCATGCAAGGAGGTATTTCCCTCGGTGCATTGCAAGGGAAAACATTCAATGCGATGTTGATGAGAACCTGTGGCATAATCGTCAAGAACGAATGGACTAAATGTGAAAGATAAAATATATCTTTTTTTTTTTTTAAAGGTATTTCCACCCATAAGTTTCCTTTGGTAGCTTTTTTCTTTTTTTTTCAGTATCCATTTGAGTTTGTAAAGTGTCATCTTTCATATTGATGGCTGTATTTTGTTGTCCATTGTGTAATGATTGATTGAAAGAATAAATTAATTTGACCACAAGTTGTGGTGTTTGATGGAAATATTTGCTTATGTTGCATGCTTTTAATGCTTTGTGAGTGTTAGAGCATTTTGCTAACAAAATGAGTCATTTTGGCCATTGAGCTTCAGTTTTATCCTGTGTGTTAACTGTTTTGAAAATGTGATGTCAGAGTGGGCAAATGTGTTTAAGCAATTGAGAAAAACTGTGAAACTGGTTGTGCTTTTGGATAGGGGTGCGCCAGTCAGATACTCAGGATTGGTATCAATCCGAACTGTAACAATTGAACTAACTAAAATGCAAAGGAATGTAAACAACAAAGACTTTTTAGTGCAAACTGCATAATGACTCAAACCTTTAACAATAAACTTAGTGGCTGCCCGATTGTCAACATTGAACTAATGGAGAACTAACTTAAGTGCAAAGGAATGAAATTGAATTGCCTTGTTGCTGAAAGGTGCTGTAGAAATAAAGTTGCCTTGCCTTACAACCTCAGCCTGTCAGTCACCAGGGCACAGAAACCACTGTTGGTGCCTGCATGTCTCAGGAGGAAGTGTCACCGCAAACGCTTTCGGCTCGCCATTAATAACATAACGCAGCAAACGCTGTCTGCGTGAAGTTTTGAAAACTGTAACCACACTTGAAACCACTTTATCAGCATCACAGTGACTCTCTGGGACTTCAACATAACTGCAGAGCCGACGTAGTTCTCCCGCACCTCTGCGCCCGCACGTGTCTGTGTGTCTGTGTCGAAGCTCCGCTGTCTGTCAATATGCAGACAGCACAGATAAGCTTGTGCTTACGCGCTCCGATGCTTTTTTATTTTTTTTTTGACCCGACGTAGTTCAGGCGGCAGGCTGGCGGCCGCTTAAACTGCAAAGTGCTGCGGGAAACCCTGCTTTAGATTTACACGTGAGTGACGCTCATAGACAGTTAAAGAAACGTGACGCATTGACGCAAATTATTTGTGTCGACGCATTTACGTAATCGATGACGTCATACTCTAATAGAATTTATTTTGGTTTACATGTATTTTGTGTAATATTTACAGTATTTCAGTTTTCAGCCACAGTTTCAAAATAAGAATCAATGGAATCAATAAAATTTGCATCAAAGCATTTCTGATTCTGGTTCCTTTCTTTCTATCTTTGCAAGAAGGCAAATTTGACAACAAATGTCACTGGCATGAAAGCTACATACAGTAATAGGCTACAGTGACAAGCAATGGTGCACTGATTCGCACTGAGTGCTGTATTTTGTTGTCCACTGTGTAATGGTTGATTGGAAGAGCTCATACACTTGTGTGCAAGTTGCGTCGTTTAAAGGCAAAATTTTCTTTTGTTGCATATTTTAAATGTTTTGGCACAGTTAGAGTCTTTTGCAAACAAAATGTGTCATTTTGACCATGAGTGCCACTGTTTCGGCCTGTGTGTTAACGGTTTTGAAAAATGTGGAGTTTGAGTTGACTGCTGTGTCAAAGCAATCAAGAAAAACTGTAAATGAACTGTTAACACAATACAGTAACGTGAGCTATTTAAATTAGCTGGATACATGGTTAAATCTCATTGGCTCTTACCAGTGTATCTCCGTGTGTACTTCGTCCACAGCAATCCCACCAATCGGTCCCAAAACGTCCCAGTTAGAGAGGAAATGCCCTAAACATATTCTTTGTAAATCTTTCCAATCATTCCCCGAAAGAACCAGGCAGGCCTGCCTTGTTACACCATCAAAATTTTCTTCAAAACTTGACATTTTCAGCGAATAGTTTGCTAGCTCGAAGTTTGTTGTAGTTTCTTGTACGGAAGGGATTAGGAGAACAAACACAGCTCTAGTGGAAGGTGAGGGCCAAAGCTTGTCAAGACTATACTGCCGTAGATCCGGACTAGTGTGGTAATGATGTGTAGCTTAGGGCGGCACCATATGAGGAAAGTATGCGATAACGTTGTTGAATATCGCGTTAACGCGATAAATAAACAGAAATTAAAGTGTTCTCAGTTCTGCTGCTTTCAGTATTCTGCTAAAAAACAACAAACTGATTGTGATTGGTTTTAAAGAAATGCCAATAAACCAGAGCACATTTTTCCCCAATCCCGGAATGCTGTGTGGATTCGCCAGACCTTCCTCCGCGGTGCTGTGGAGGAAGGTTCTGGCAAAGCGAGACCAGTCTTTCTGAAATCAATCTGGATACTGTCTGGATATGCCGAAAAAACGATTTGGGCTGGCAGTCTGAACAAGGCCTAACTTCCCTTTACAAATCAGCATTTAAACAGAAACCTACTGTACAGGAACTGTGTACTGTGCAGGAACTACCACAGAGGCGGTTTTGGAGTGCTTTGTCAGGAAACTCTACAGATGTGTAGTTGAGATCAAAATGAAGGCAGAGTTTGAAGATGGGTGTGGTCCAAGCAAAGGGCCGGATGTAGGGGGGAGGAAGTACACACTTACGCCCCTGGTGCGATCCTATCGCAAGATGGCCTCTAGTTTGAACGAGTCAGTGAATAACACAAGCTTAAGAGATTCGGACGTTTTTGTCTACAACATAAAAAACATCAGCAAATACCCCACACAGGAATTTTAAAGCTTATACGTGTCATAAAAAAGTCGGTTGCTATCAAGTGGCTTTCTGAGACTACAAATGCCATGCTAAACACGCAAAATCAGTTAGAAGCTAGTGGTGGTGACGCTGTCATCATTGATATATATAAAATGGACAAACAGATCCCATTGCTCTGGACGGAGACCAGTGAAGGATATTAGAAGCACTTTTCTGGTGATGGCTGAGCGTTACTGAGCAGCCTCCAACTGAGTTTGAAGACGTAAATGTGACGTGAGCAACCTGTCTGAAAGTTGTAAGTCTTCTGGTAGCTGTGCCAAGAGAAATCTCAATCATTCCAATCCTTGCAGAGACGGAGAGCGTAGGCATATGTAAGGAGATAACATGGACACAGGCTAATTATTGATCACTAAAATGGTAGTTAACATTAGTAATTAAACTTAAACAGCTAATGTAAGTCAAAACTGCCTGCGAGCTTCTCCTGTACTGTACGGTAATTTCTCTACTGTGCGACAGCAAGTCACGTGGTTATGACACAATCGTTAGCCTATTTTTACAAAAACGTCTGCTACGGAGCCATAACGTGAGATACAAGGTAATGGAGCCTTTTATACATTGTCGTGTTTCTTTAGAAATAAACAATGGACAAATAGAGTCTTTAAACGCTTCAGATGTAAAGTTATTCGCTGTCAAAGTGGCGCCAAAATGAATGGCAGTCAATGGAATGCTAAAGGGAGGCGATGGCTTGGTAGCATCAAAATGGCGCCATAGGAGCTACGCGGTCCGAGGAGAAGCTTACCCCCTTGGTTGTCATGGGACCGTGCTGTAGTTTGTCTATAGCCTAGTAGCTTTTTACTTTTGGCCATTGCATTTACGCTTCAGACATCATCAAGTCGTGTTCATTTGTGAAGATTATCTTGCTGAACAAAACTTGTAAGTATCGTAAACGTTTGTTAGCCACACATTTTTTTGCAATGATCCGAAATCCAATGGAAAAAGCCTGTTGGCTCATTGTCGAGGGAACCAGGCGATGCTAACTTTCGGGTTGGCCTACAAAAGTACAGTACGTCATCCATGCTGCGTTCTATTATAGTGCATTGTTTTACACACAATTTTTTATTTTTATTTTCAAATGCTAGAAATGTACCTTTTAAATAAACAGTAAAGGAGAAAGTAGTGCGAGAAGGGATCCACAAATGCACTAACACATACAAAGTAAGATATGATTCGTTGGACGTTTCTATAATCCTGTGTGTTCGCCACATGGTGCAGCCAGCACACACTGTTAACAACAGACTCATTACAGAGATAGCACATTCTAGACAGGACTCTTTAATTATGTCAATCCAATTAGTCAAAGCATAGGCGTAGATTTCAAGGGGATGCAGGGGATATGTCCCCCATCCCCCCAATATTTAGAAGAGGTAGATTTGTTTGTTGTTGAGATGTACACGATTCCTAATAAAACATCCCAAAACATGTGTGATGTTTTGAATATGCAGAACGTTTTGAGGAAAACAGGAGAAGAATTATTTCTTTTACATATATAAAGATATTTGCACCATAAATTGTTGCTGAAAAATACCCCAGATTGCAGGAAGTGTTTGACGCTCAAAATGTTATGGGGGACCACAGGGGTAAGCGTCTCCTCACAACCCGAACCTCCTATGGCGCCATCACCTCCCGTTAGCATTCCATTGACTGCCATTCATTTTGGCGCCACTTTGACAGTGAATAACTTTACATCTGAAGCGTTTAAAGACTCTATTTGTCCATTATTTATTTCTAAAGAAACACGACAATGTATAAAAGGCTCCATTACCTTGTATCTCACGTTATGGCTCCGTAGCAGACGTTTTGTAAAAATAGGCTAACGATTGTGTCATAACCACACAACTTACTGTCGCACAGTAGAGAAATTACCGTATAGTACAGGAGAAGCTCGCAGGCAGTTTCGTCTCACATTAGCTGTTTAAGTGTAATTACTAATGTTAACTAGCATTTTAGTGAGCAATAATTAGCCTGTGTCCATGTTATCTCCTTACATATACCTACGCTCTCCGTCTCTGCTAGATTGGGAATGATTGAGATTTCTCTTGGCACAGCTACCAGAAGACTTATAACTTTCAGACACGTTGCTCACATCACATTTACGTCGTCTCTCTCAGTTGGAGGCTGCGCAGTAACGCTCAGCCATCACTGGAAAAGTGCTTCTAATATCCTTCACTGGTGTCCGTCCAGAGCAACGGGATCTGTTGGTCCATTCTTATATACAGTCTATGTGGGGGACCCCCTGGTTATAATGTGTCCCCCCCACCCCAATTGGGAAACAAAACCTAAGCCCTTGAGTCAAAGGGATTTGGAGAGTCAAGCATGTGACAACTGTCCCCCTGACGTCACCATAAGTTTCGTGGTTTCTCTGTGGGTTGTAATTAGTTAGGCTTATAAGATTACGCTAATGTAAAAATGATTATCCACCGATTAGTTTAATTAAATTACCAGTTATAATGCTCTATTATTGCGTGCCTATCTATGCCTTATGGTCACAACACTGACATCCAATAATTATATTCCGACTGTTCTTTCAGACAGTAGTGGACAGGGTCCAGCCTGCTCCGGGACTCACCGTAGTGGCGAACCGGCGGTGCTGCTCCAGCGGCGGTGTCGCTCTGCACGGCGGCGGGGCTGCTCGGGCTGTACCGGCGGGGCGCCATGGCGCGCTGCTGGCGGTGGACAAAGGAAGAGAGGGAATAAAGAATCGTCTCGCTGTCTATGGAGGTAACGGTAGTTCATTCAGTGCTCCTCTCCTGTCCTTTCCTCTCCTCTCCTCTCCTCCCTCCCTCCCTCCCTCCCTTCTCCTCGAGACCACCTGCACGTTCCGATACGCTAGCGCTCTCTCTGTAGAGACGTCACGCCAACGTGTGTTTAAAACGCTGATGCTCCTGGTCAGCCATCACAGAGGACTTCTAGGCTACTTAAACTAGCACATTTGTAATCCCTACTTTTGTGGTTCACACTCATAGGCTGTTACAGTCAGTGTTCACAGTGCTGTATCTGGATGGAACCAGACTGATGATCGTTCATCATAGGTCTCAGTATATTACGGTTTAAGTAAGAAAATTAAGTCTAGAAACCCTGACCTGGTAGCCTTTTACTTACTAAAACAAACTAATGGTAAAGAAAACTGTCTATAAATCGACTTATCCAGCCATTCCTTTATTTAGCAAACAGTGATTTCAGAGAGACTGGCATCATTCCATTTTCATTTCATAAACAGGTATTAAAAAACAAAAAACGAATGGTTGTTTGATTTTAGTTTTAAAATACAAAATTTGAAATTGAAATACAAGGCGTTTTTTTTCCTTTTCATGGTCAAAGGGGGATGAGAGATATTTAAAAAATATGCTTTGATATTAATTTTCTATTTCATATAACAAAAAAATAAAATCACTCGAAAATAGAAATTAATTTCTTTTTTTCATATTCAGAGACCGGATGTTGTCATTTCCAATGCAACAGCACCAGTGTACCAGTGTTGCTTTCAGCACAGGCTAAAATGACTTTGGAACATAGACTGTTAATATTAATATTTACAGTCTATGCTTTGGAAGCCTACTCTGATGATACTTGAGCGAACTTTTGTTTCAAAATGTCACATTTATTTATTTCCCTCTCCCTGCCTCCCTCTGACTCTCAGTCTCTTAGTACTAGCATTATGCAACATGACCCCACACAAATTGCAACAGAAACTCTTTCAACTGATCTAGTCTCATAAAAGTCTCCTCTATAACATAAAAAGTCCTAAGAAATCCAAGTGGTGGAAAGTATTGGAAAATACTGAAATCAGTAATGCAAGTTTCCCATTGCCTATGTTAAAGAGACACTACAGGTGAATAGGGAAAATATTTGAACAGATATCTCCATTAAACTTCTCCAGTTGATTATTTACATTAAGACAATCTCTTGTATTACAAGTATTCTGAACGTGTATGTTTAATTATACAAATAACTGAGGCATTGTCTAATTAAATATGTGCTAATTTGCATAAATAATGGTGTTTTAGTATTTTTCAACTTGGACTTGAACTTATATGTTATAGAGACTTTTATGAGTAATAAACATTTGTCAGATTTTCTGTTGCAATTTGTGGGACATTCACTCCTTTTTTTCTCACAAAATGCTTGTACTATCTCCCCCCGCTGAGAGACAACTTCGCCGCGAAAAGAGTCGATACCAGCTCAGAAAATAATAGACTTTCAGTTCACGGCTGTAACGTTATTGTTACATTAACGTTACTGTTACAGCGCCAAGGTCTGATCTAGGGCTGCAACTAACGATTATTTTCATAGTCGATTAATCTGTTGATTATTTTCTCGATTAATCGATTAGTTGTTTGATCTATAAAAATATCAAAACATGGTGAAAAATGTGGATCAGTGTTTCCCAAAGCCTAAGATGACATCCTCAATTTTTTTTTATTTTGTCCAAAACGCAAAGATATTCAGTTTACTGTCACAGAGGAGAGAAGAACTAACTAGAAGATATTCACATTTAACAAGCTGGAATCAGAGAAATGTTATTTTTTTTAATAAAAAAATGACTCAAACAATTAATCGATTATCAAAATAGTTGCCGATTAATTTAATAGTTGACAACTAATCGATTAATCGATTCATCGTTGCACCTCTAGTCTGATCCCAGCAAACTTTCTGTTGCTGCCGTTGAGTTTGCTGATCTGGCGGAGAGTCACAGGCGGTTTGGGATCAGATCACGGGGATCAGACCTCCGGTGCTTGGTCTAATATTAGCTGTTTTCTTCAAGTAGCAGCTAGCTAGCAGCTAGCCATCAGCCCGTTGTGACCATAGGTTGTGACCCGGGTCCCCGGTGCTGACTGATTCTGGTCCGTGTGCGAAGCTAGTGTGACCTGCACTAGCTAACATTAGCTGGATATCAGACTAATCTGCAGAGCTCGTGTTTTATTCATGGGTGTATTAAGGTTTTATTTCTTTTGGCAGATAGTGAATGGTTTGATGCAATATGCCTGGGAGGCTAGCTAGTTGCTTTTAGTCTGAGTCTGTAAGATAACCAAAATTAATTTAAATATAACGTGCAAATAGGGAAATAAACGTGTAACGTTACATATCAAATAAAGTCCCCTGAAATAAATAAAAGTAAAACATATGTATTGCGGCTATATTGTTGACTAATTTATATCTTTATATGTATTGCCTCATTTATTCATTTCAGGATGTATTTCATAGCCATATTTATGTATATTTATGTAAAGAGGTGCAAAAAAACGGAGGATCAGTCGCTCAGGAAGTTGGGGTACAAGTTTCCCTCAACTGCAGAATCAGATGCTGCGAAGCGGAAGCTAACTTCAGCATGGTGTCAGAGGAGTCCATAGACATTCTCTGGTACAGTCTATGGTCACATCATGTTTTAGCCATTTATTCGAGCAAAATCTCCTCACATTTCTTGTTGAAAATCCTCTTGCACCCCGACTTCCCTGTGATATGCGCACAGAGATTTCTGCACATGACAGGCCTTTTTTTCGCCATGTCTAAAATCACATCAGTAGGAATCCAAAGTCATTTTAGCCTGGGCTGAAAGCAACACTGGTACACTGGCGCTGTTGCCTTGGAAATGACAACATCCGGTCTAAGAATATAAAAAAATAAAAATAAGTGTAATTTCAGTTTTCTAGTGATTTTATTTTTTGTTATATAAAACGCCTTGTATTTCAATTTTCTAATTTTGTATTTTAAAACGGAATTCAAACAACCATTCGTTTTTTTTGTTTTTTAATACCTGTTTATGAAATGAAAATGTAATGACCAAAAGATACACTGATCATCATCATGCCTTATTGTGATGTTACATTAAAGTCCCAGACTGGAGCAGCAGCTCCTCAGCTCAGCCTTGAAGCATGACTGGCACTGCACCACTGCCCCCTGCAGGCAGAACAACAGTAACACACTCAGTCATGTTGAGACAGCCCAGTCTCATAGCAGTTCGTGAAATGGTTACGTTATTGAATCTATTGATTCGTGAACAGGACACGATTATGTCGTTTTTTTCGTGTGGTGATTACGAATTTTAATTTAATGTATTTAAATGGGAAGCATGTTTCGTAATCACAGCACGACAACGGTAGGGAGTAGTATGAAAAGCAGAAAATCCACGTAGGGAGGCTGGTCGGGGTGGTGGATGGGTCAAACAACACAGGACTTTCACCCCGGAGACCGGCGTGTTGCAGTTCCTTTCCGCGTTATTCTCTTCATAACCACAACTGTCCTGCGTGTGACGGTACCTTTCCCAGGTCTTCTTTTCCTAACCTCAACCGTCCCGTTGTTGTGGCGTTTCATGTCCCTGTTGTTGCGTGCCACAGAGACCGCGGATCGTGTCCCTGCGCCCGGGGATCGCGTCCCCGTGTGGCGATCCCGTTGTTGTTGCCGGTGTGTGGCGTTTAATTTCCCCGTTGTTGTGTCCCCCAGAGCAGCCCAGTGTCCTAATTTTTGTTGTTTTTGTTCCGACTTTTTTGTGGGTTTCTCAGACATTTGTCACCTTTTTGTAAATTTGTTGCTTTTTCTGACATTTTTGTACGCTTTTTGTTGACATAAAGCCCTACAACAGTCATCAAAAGAGTTCCTTAGCAATCATAGAATTTAGCAAATCAAGCAAAAAAATGATACAACCTGTTTCACAGCCTGAATATGAAAACTCTCTGCTTCTTCTGGGGGAATTTCTAAGTCTCAGAGTCGGATAATCTGCCATATTCTGCTTTGAATGTCACGCAATTGCAGTTTAAAAAACACTTTTTTGTGGCTATTGTGAACCCAAATTGATATACGGGCCAGATCTAAATCTGCAAGGGGCCGGATTTGGCCCGTGGGCCTTGAGTTTGACACGTGCTGTACAGGAAAGTTTGCTAATAAATTCACAAAACACACTGGGGTGACATCTATTCTCTGGTTCCGTGAGTGCAAACTGAATAACGAGAGAAGTGAAGTAGTTTAGCCACTACATGGGCTTTGTGCCTTTGATTTGATCGTGCAGTATGGAATAGTGAAAATCTAAGGAAAACTGAATGACATTTATCAGGGAAAACAGTCACTCAATGCACCAGTAGTCTATACTTCAAACTCATATTCTTAAGCATTGCAGTGTAAACTACACCATCAAATTGTAAATTATTTTTTTTGTGTGTGTGTGATAGAGAGAGAGAGAGAGAGAGAGAGAGAGACAGAGAGACAGAGAGACAGAGAGAGAGAGAGGAGGGTGTGATATTGCAGTTATACATTCAGCTACCAAGGCTCTCCGTCCATTTTTATCCTTCAGCAGTGAATTGAATCAAGGCTTTACATCCTCAGATAATGGGATGGGACTGTAAGGGAACTCGCTTTAGTCATGATGCTGAACAAGACACTCAAAACACAGAAATCAAACATTAAAATGTGAATTTATTGATCAGAATTTTCACTTCCAGGTAGTTTGCACTTAAAAGTTCTGAAAACATGACATGTAGTAAAATGTACCTTAAGATACATTTCTCTAAACTCCTGATATTACTATCTTTCTTTAGCACTCATTGAACGGTTAGCATGTTTAAGACAACAGGTGCATAATATCTCCTAATGAAGATAGATCAGTAAAGATGACTGTTACAGAAGTTGTGTTCCATATGAAAAAACATCAAATGACACACACTCAAATTATGGCAATCCATTACATATTAATAATGGCACTGTTAAATGAAAACTAATGAGTGGATGGGATGAGTGATTTGTATTATAATCTTTATAATATAACCATTACAGACTGAGGCTTGTGTGGTAGTAAATGTGCTTAATAGGTGAAAAATGAAGAGACTGAGTGCAAATACATGCATATTACTTCAAAAACGACTTCTGAGAACGTTTTCATCCACAGGAGACATGCACAGACTGTATACAAGCCCCCTATGATGCCTCCATCCACAACATTTTGGAACGTTAAAACACAGCTGGCAGTGTTGCTAGGAAACCATCGAGTAAACTAGCTGAAACGAGGGATAAAGGGCTGACGTTCACCTTACTCACTGAAGATGACAAGCCTCCTTGTGCTTAAGATCACCGCACAAGTATAAAGATGTTTAGATTTCATATTTTTGTGCTCATCTCGAGGCTTTCATCAATATATAGAACCAAGAAGAAAAGTAGAGGTCTCCTCTCACACTCTAGCTAGCTGTAGCATGCTAGTACGCTGCTACAGTGCTAAACAGCTATGTCTTAACAGTCCGTACATTTGCTGTTTGCAAAAAAACTTCAAAAACAAACAAGCTTTCAAACTCAACACGAGGAGAGAATAGCTTGTTTTTCAGTCTGAACACACAAGAGCTTCAGGTGGTCCAAAGTTTACAAGGCGAGGTATCACATAGTAGGGTTCACTGTTCCTGAGTATGAGCACTTGCTTTATTTTTAATGGGAAATGATTTAGACTGAAAAACCCTGAGCCAGATTAACAACAAAAGTGTGCCCAAAACCTTTTAGAGATGATTATTATGGCTCATTCACAAATAGTGCTAATATATCACAATAAAGCAGTGTCAGCATGTTTACTGTAATCAAAACATATCCAGCTTTAGTAAGAAGTATACATTGATAGATGTACAAGTTAGATTTATTACCTGCCTCTGATGCATCTGTGGATTACGGATGAGCATCATTTACAGTGAACAAGGTTTTTGTTATGGTGACGACGCCCTGGAACCTGCTTCTACTGATACGTCATTTTTATTAATGCTGGAGCTTTGAATATTCTAAAGATGATGAGCTCTGTCTACAGTTAGTTGGCATAAGTAAACTGTCACTCTTATTTGATTTGATGGGTTTGTATTGTTTCCATCTGTGTTGAAGCAACTGTAGTTGTGGCTCCAACCACACCACAATATTACTAATTTACAGAACGGACATTCAAATCAAACATGACATTTGACTTTGAGCCCTGTTAATATAGGGAAATGTTTGACTTGGCGGTTTGTGGACTGATGATACATCATTACATCATCATGATTGGTCCTCAACAAGTAGTAGTAGGCAACAACACTAGCTGGCTAAATTTAGGAGGCCATTATGAGCACTATATTCTATTCAATTACAAACTGTTATTAATAAGATCGCATTTTAAATTTTACTATTGATCATGCCATTTAAAAACAGGGACGTTAAGGATATATTAAGGATTGAAACAGAGATATAAAGAGACTAACTGGCATTCAATGCTTGAATACATGAACCATTGAAATGAGAGCAGCAATCAAATCCAACCTTCACGACTACTGTTCTGTCTTATTACAGCAATACACAATAGGTAGATAGCTTTAATATGTGCATGTCTCCTTCCATATTACTCATCCTTCTCTTCTCTCTCTTCATTTACTCCTGTTTTGTGGAGCGTCCCTTGAATGTGTCCATGAGGTTGAAGGCTCCCAGGTACTGGCCCAGCATAATGCCCTGCTTCATGGGGAGGACGCTGCGGACGAGAAACACAACAAACAAATCAGCTAGCCATCGACACCTTTTGGCTGGTTCTCATGTCTGCAAAATCTGGAGTTACATTTAAAAACAACTGCAAGTGTGAGAGTGAGAAAAGATCCAGCCCAGTTTAGTGCTTGAAAATGCAGCACAGTAAGATCAGGCCTGTACTGTGTCTCTTAAGATTCCAGGCCTCAATCCATAGGCATTTTTTTAAATTTACATTCAATGTGAATAAAATGCAAATAAAAAAGCATTTTTTTTTTTTATTTTATTTCCCTTGCTCAGTCACCAATGTTTCAACAGATTCACTTAACTTTTTTTTATAAAGATCAGCTAAAGAGGCAGAAAGATTGTGCTTAGACTGGATGTTAAAGAGCCGGTGTGACTGTAAAGTGCTAGCATGCTTGGGCTCACTTTGTAAAGTAAAACTATGCTAACTGCCAGTAATGTAAGCTGTTCACTCAGGGGAACACTGTAGGTGCTGTAGGGAATGCAAAGACTGGACAAAAATATAATTGCAACACTTTTGTTCTTGCTCCCATTTTTCATTGAGTTGAAATAAAAGATCTAAGACCTTTCGCTTCCTGGGCTCCATCATCTCCCAGGACCTCAAGTGAGAGCAGAACATCAGCTCCCTTGTCAAAAAAGCCTAGCAGAGGATGTACTTCCTGCGGCAGCTTAAGAAGTTCAACCTGTCAAAAGCCTCTTTCCGACCAAGTAGTTACAGGAACGTAGTTATAGGAAAAGTCCACTTCTAAACAGATCTACTAACTACTCTCCCACAAAACTGTTTTTTCCATTTGCATTTGCACTGGCCAAGTGGCCATAGGGACTGGTAGGAGGCGTAAGGGAGTGACGCAAGCACGGCTACGGTCTTTATAGCGTTAAAATCAAAAAACAAACACACCAAAAAAAGTATGAACTAAATACTAAATCTAATATAGCATATTTGTCATAATTTAAACAAGTCTCCCGAGAGAAACGGGTATCTCTCTCTCCCCCGCCTCTGCCTGCTGCGCTGTGGACGTGTGTGTGTGTGTGTGTGTGTGTGTGTGAGACGGCCGGCCAGCAAGGTAGAGTTTAACTCCGAAAAGGCAGTTAACCACAGGTTCCCGTTAATCTTATGATGGACATGTGTTGTGATATTTAAACAAACAAACCGTCAATGGCGAAATAAAAGCCTCTTATTTACGAGAGCGGTCTGAGAGACCTCCAGCTTACAGCGAGGTGTGTGTGTGTGTGTGTGTGAGTGAGAGCGGTCTGAGAGACCTCCAGCTGACAGTGGGGTCTCTGAGCATGACTGGCTGAGCGACGAGCTAGCGGCCAGGGCAGGCGCCTGCTGGCTGTCGCCTCACTTCATGGAGCTTCTCAACTCCGAAAACTTTGAAGCAAATTGTCAATTTGGCATAAATTTTCGCAAGACTGCCTATATTCGAAATCTGAACATTTCATTTCTCGCCTATAACGTTGTCAGAAGTGAATTTAGTGATGAATAAGATGGCGAAAATTGTTAAAATTGTACCGTTGTTGGTCTGTCTGTACTAGAAACCCGACCCTCGTTAACCTAGGTTCCTATGCTGAAAAGGGAACAGCGAAAAGACCCTGCCCTGAAGTAGGAGCTGAAAGAGTTACAGGAACTGCAGCCAGAGGAACTTAAAAATCCCCAAATTGGTCCAGTCGGAACACGAGAAAAAAAGGGTTTATGTTCTAGGAACTGCAAAAATCCCTCCGGTCGGAAAGCGGCTAAAGACTATGATGGTTCACTTCTACACTGGGATCATTGATTCAATCCTCAAATGCTCCATCACCATCTGGTACGCTGCTGCCACTGCCAAGGACAAGGGCAGACTGCAGCTTAACATCTGCTCTCCTGAGACCTCTCCAGGATTTGTACGCCTCGAGGACGCTGTGGCCGATCCCTCTCACCCCGGGCATGAACTGTTTGAACCTCTCCCCTCTGGCAGGAGGCTGCGGTCCATCAGGACCAAAACCTCACGATATAAAATCTGTTTCTTCTGCTCTGCAGTCAGCTTCGTTAACAAGAACCCGGTGTGGTGAAATGTTATCAATATCAGGGATGATATCATTTAGTCCTATCTGAGCATTTAAGTCTCCACATATTTAGAAAGCTTCTATTTCTGAGCATAAATAGACTTAGTGCCCTGCCACACAAAACCGTTTTTACTTGTATTTGTTGAAATATGTTAGGTCCATATGTGTTTGTGTTATGTCACGAATGTGAAAATGAACTGCTACCTCCTCTGTCAGCTCTAGCCACTGAAAAGAAATAAGCGGAGAAATAAGGCCAATTACAAAAGCTGGTCAGTCTGACGTGGTGTTGCCTGAGCTCATTACTATTCATGAGCTCGCCCAGTTGCGCTGGGTAAAGGATGATGATAGCCAGGCTCTCATTGGCTAACTGTTAGCCAATCAGAGTCAAGCAGCTTAGCTCGTTGAATATTAATGAGAACTGGCACAAATCGAGCGGAGTCTTCCTGCAGGCATTCTATACCACGCTAGAATGGCTTGAAACAAGGTAACCAAGGCATTTTTTTCCACAACATTTTTACAGAGTCCATGGTAGAACTTCAGACATCACCACAAAATAATGAAATATGTGTGGCAGGGCACCTTTAACAAATGACAGAAAAAATGAGAATGCATCCCCCAAGTGGATAGCTCTGGAGGGAGGTAACATGAAAATGTTACAAAACAGTACTTTGATTTCCTATTTTCAAGTTAGCCCAAATATTCCATCCATAGATTTGTCCATTAATTCAATTTTATGTTCAGAAAATATTGATGTCACAAAGATGCCCACTCCACTCGATAGTTGCTCTCACGTGTTCTATTATTTCCAAACCATACGTACCCCTCAATGCCAATACTGCTCTCTCCCCCCAGGTGAGTTTCATTCACAGAAATATCTGTGCCCAGTGATTGCAGAATATCTGCTCTGAGCTCGTGAATACAGACTGTCCAGAATCAGAAATTAGAATCACAAAAAAGATTTATTGCCAGGTAAGTAGCACTTACTAAGAATTTGCAGTGGATCCTTGTTCCACTCCTCTCCTTTTCTTTTTTTCCAGCCTCCCCCCATCTTTAGCCAGTATTTCGCTGCCTTGACCCTCAGAAAAAAAAATTGGATCAATCTTCCTCAGTATGCTATTCATCTTTTCCAGTTGTAGCCCATATATTATGAATGATGCTACTGGGTCAAACCGTGAGACGGCCTTTCCTCCTGTTAGCTTTTCCCTGTAGCCGCCCAATCTCCAGGTCAAGCCCCTCTTTATTTCTTTTCCGACATCCCTCCATTTCTGTCAAAAGCAATTTCTGGTTTTCGTGCATAATGTTGCCCAGTGATTTCTCCAGACTACCAGCCGTACTGTTAAACCTCTTACTGAAGCTACTCTACAGATCATTGATTTTTTGGTTTATTTTTTTGAGCTCTTCCATTACCTGCAAATTCGTCGTCAGCTGTGTATGTATTGAGCTTGCTGCTGCGTAAAGCCCAATTTATCGTCCTGTGTCCTGTAACTGTGATTGGTCCGCTTAGCCGAGGCTTGGTAGTGTCACACTTTCCCACCGTGGTCAGAAAGCACAGGGGAGACACTTTGTTTCTCCGTCTCCACCACCGGAGTCGCTACTCGCTCCGAAGCTAATTCCCGTCACTCTCTCAACTAGCGGTGTGCGATACTGCAAAATTTGGTATCAATCCGATACCAAGTAAATACAGGGCCAGTATCGTCGATGCCGATACTTTTTAATAATTAATGTGGATGCATCATGAAATTGCTAAATCCGAATGAATTCTCATGACCTTTAAATGGTTTTGTGATTTTTCCTTTGGATTATTAATAAGTTAAAACCCAGGACAGAATTTTCATATGCTTGTATAAATTTGTTGTGTTAACACTGTATCTTAGAGCCTTTTTACAAATTATACAGCTTGGCGTAATTTTTGGACTAAAATAGTAGCTACACAGCGTTCCTCTTCCTCTCTGCCATTCTTCTGCTCTGTCTCTGTCCTCCTTGTGTTTGTTTGTGTGTGTGTGTGTGTGTGTGTGTGTGTGTGTGTGTGTGTGTGTGTGTGTGTGTGTGTGTGTGTGTGTGTGTGTGTGTGTGTGTGTGCTCCTGGCCCCTGCCGGGCCTGGCTGCTTGCTTGCTTGTTTGCCCGGCGCCGCTGAGTCATGTGACTGTACGACATGAAATGACCAGAGGGGGGAGGAGGAGCAAAGTGTGCCTGCTCCGCGCTGTGACAGGAGCGGCACTTGAAAGCAGCGACACTTACAGACACAGACAGCCAGGTCGCCTCTTTGATGAAACCGCAGCAATGCATACTGGAGAGAAACTAAAACTAAAGTATCGATCTCATTATACTGGTATTGATCAATATCAATACCAACGCAAGTTTAATCCTCAGGCCACTTACATAGGCTAAGGGGTATGCTCTTTCCATGCAAAACAGCTGACGGCTCTATTGTTTGATAGTGTTGGAGACACTGAGGCCGTCAAACGTCTCTTCATGCCCTTATATGGAACGGATCCAGGGGATAAAACAGCTGGATCAGGATTTTTATAGATAGATTTAACCTCCGTAAAACTCTAGCCTATATTTTGACTTTATTAACAGTCGATCAACGTCGCTGGCAGCATTGG
Organism: Sander lucioperca; assembly: GCF_008315115.2. NCBI lineage: Eukaryota > Metazoa > Chordata > Actinopteri > Perciformes > Percidae > Sander > Sander lucioperca. The sequence continues at coordinate 29,880,465 of NC_050181.1, forward strand.
AACCGGATGCATGTGCATACAATAAAAAAATGTTCGCGACCTGACCTCCGTGCTCTCCTCCTCAGCCGGTCCCCTGACCACCCCCAGCTCACGCCTCAGCACCCTGGGTGCTGCACTGCTCCCAGGCTCTGGACCTCTCTGCCCCCACAGTCTGTCACCGTGACGACACTCAAATCCCACCTCAAAACTCCTGTTCAAACTTGCCTACTCCCTCTGTTACCCATCCTTTCTGTCCAATTCCTTCTAACCCCACAATTGTACTATTTCCCGTTTTGTGATTGTCTGCGCTGGTGTCTTTTCATGTTTCACTGTTTTTACCTGTACGTTTGACTTGTTTGGTTACAGTTTTTAATGCATTTTATTTTTATTTTATTAACCTTTATTTTACCAGGAAATAATCCCATTGAGATTCAGAATCTCTTTTTCAAAGGAGTCCTGGCAAAGACATCAGTGGTTGTCCTAAAGGCGCCCCTAAAATAAAAAGGTCTCATAGTTCCATACCCTACTTGTGTGAGCCTTGGCTTTATTATGAACACACATAATTCAGATTCATGACAAAAATCAATATTACAAACAGGTTTAGTTAGTGTCTCTGGGTAACAGTGAGAGTGGATTTGACTGAATGCACACTAAACTGCCTGAGGCCAAAGAAAAAGCTTGCCCCAACGGTGTTCTACAGTGACAACAAATGTCATGTTGAATGTGTGCTAGTGCAGTTTGTAGTGCAGACTGGTGTTAGTGTGGCAGTCTACTTGGACTGATGATCCCAGGTAAGAGCCAAGGAGGGAGGCCTGCTTCCACTGCACAACGCTAAAGAGGATGATGGAGGGACAGGATGAGGGCAGGGAACAAATATACAACACATTCATCTACTTCTGCTGCTTTCACAGCTGCAGGCAGTGCATCAACATACAGGGTCTCTGTCTCTGTATTAGACTAGCAGTGTGTCCACTGGTACCTTCTATCTTCTGCCACTGATATTGCTTGTGCTAGTTTTTCTGAAAATTACTTTAAAAAAGGACAACTCCGGCGCAAAATGAACCTAGGGGTTAATAACACATGACTACCGAGTCGACCGTTCTCTGGGATGTGTTTTCATGCTAATCGAATGTGACCAGTTTTAGCTCAAACCGCTAATTAGCTTATAACGCTAGTTGTCCGGGCATGGGTAAAGTAAGAAGAAATCGCTATTTCTACACCACTAACAAGGCTCAAAATAGCACCACACTTCCACGGTAGCATACCGAACGACCAGTCGAACGACGAACGCTGTGCAACCAGTAACCAGTAACATAGCTCAAGCACGGCGTTCGACTGGTCGTGATTGCTTTCCCAAGATGGCGCCCGCATGTATACGTGAATGGTATTGTCTTTATAATCTATCTTTTTAATAAACTAGTAATTTTTAATAAACTCCATTTCATTTAAATTAAGTCAAAATCAGAAAAAAAACCTAGCCTCTGTGATATTTTTGATAAAAGTGTTTTGGGCCAGCCCAGTGTCATTGAAAAACAAAGGGCCGCCGATCTAGGCCTACCACTTTTATGGGCCGTTTCGTGGACCAGACAAAAGAAAAATGTAATAAAAAAAAAAAAAGTGTCAGCGGTCGGCCCAAAAAGCACGTCGGCCCACCAGGAAAGTGCCCGGTATGCCAGATGGCCAGTCCGCCCTTGACCTGAAGGCCAAATGCTTCAGAGCACCTGCTGTAGTCAGGCTGACCTCTGACCTTTCATGTGACTCACAGCGAAGCAAGGCTATTACACAAGAACATACCAGTCAGTCCTATACTGTCACTATGGCACAACTATCAGTAATATCGATCAAGTACTAATTATATTACCATTATCACAACTCTCCGACACTAGCAAAGCAACAGACGTAAAGCAGTGACGTATGAAACTAGAGCTGCAACTAACGATTATCGTCATCGTGGATTAATGTGTGGATTCTTTTCTGCATGAATGGATTAGATGGTTGGTCTCTAAAATGTCAGAAAATGGTGAAACATGTCCATCAGTGTTTTCCCAAAGCCCAAGATGACATCCTCAAATGTCTTGTTTCGTCCACGACTCAAATAAATTCAGTTTACTGTCACAGAGGAGTGAAGAAACTAGAAAATATTCACATTTGACTTTTTTTTTCTCCACTTTTTTCACTTAAACCGACTAATCGTTTTCGCAGCTCTATATGAAGTTGCCAATCAGATTATTTACTCATTAATCCAAGGTGCGCAAATCCAGATTGTTCAAGCCAACTTTAAGCAACCACCCAAATCCGACCGAGGCCAACTCCAGCGCTGAGAATGGTGACAAAATATAAAAATAAAATACAGTCCATTTACAAAGATAAGTTAAGCCCTGAGACTCACTTAAATGTCCAACTGTCGTGTGGCCGGGTTAGCTCAGTTGGTAGAGCAGGCGCACACATATAGAGATGTATTCCTCGACACAGAAGGTCCAGGGTTCGAGTCCGACCTGGACGATTTTCCTGCATGTCTTCCCCCTCTCTCTCCCCTTTCATATCTGGCTGTCCTTTCCATTAAAGACTGAAATGCCCAAAAAAATGTCCAACTGTCACGGAACTCACTACATTGACATCTATCAACATTACTGTCTCCAAACTACACGCCATTACAAACCGCCTATAGAGCCGAATCGTAACCTGCGTTCGTTAAGAGCGACCATGCCCCATCTTGCTGAGGTCAAAGTATGGGTAACACTTTATGTGACGGGGTGTGCATAAGACTGACATGACACCTGTCATCTCTGGGTTATGACAACTTGACATTAAACAAGACAAAACAACCTGTCATGACAGGCCCAATTATCAAACTTTAATAAACTTTTGTACTATTATATAATGTGTTAACATTACATTAAACTGTCATGAAGAGGATGTTTTTTACATTGGCTGTCATGAGAGCATTATAATTTTGTCATGAATGTACTACCTACTAGTTGACAATTTCCCGTCCAGCGCCTGCGTCGTTTAAATAGCAAATGCACCTGCGCCCATCTTTGCGCCCATGGGCGTGCTGGTCTTACAGGGAGGTGTGTTCAGGTGAATTCTTGGTGTATTGCTATCTTGAGGCAGCGGGAAGTGATTGCGCCATTAGCCTCTTTCCGACCAAGTAGTTACAGGAACGTAGTTATAGGAACAGTCCACTTCTAAACAGTTCTACTAACTACTCTCCCCCAAAAAACGGTTTTGCCATTTGCATTTACACTGGCCAAGTGGCCATAGGAACTGGTAGGAGAGGTAAGGGAGTGACGCGAGCACTGCAACGGTCTTTATAGCGTTGTCACTTGACTTTAGCGCCACATGCAACAACAAACCAGCATGGAGGAGGCCATCGGAATGTGCCTGTTGTGCCTTGCCGGGATCCTCATAACAGAGTTCGAACGGCGGCATTTAAAGACTAGGCTGAACACAGAAGACAAAGGCTCCAGCGTAATATGATCCTAATAAATATGATGGAGGAAGATAGAAGAGCAGAGCGCAACAGGCAGACGAAACGACGGGTACGTTTAACTAGCATTAACAATTAGCTGGTTGAATGTGTGATGTTTGTCTTATGAGTTAACATACGTAGGCGAATTGCAACCGACAATGAAAAATATGTACGGTTTGTGTTTCAGACGTTGTTAGGTCACTAAGGGTTCCTATGCGGAAAAGGGAAAAGGAAAAAGACCCTTCCCTGAAGTAGGAGCTGAAAGAGTTACAGGAACTGCGGTCAGAGGAATTTAATAATCCCTAAATTGGTCCAGTCGGAAGGCGAGAGAAAAAGGGTTCTAGGAACGTTATGTTCTAGGAACTGCATAACTCCCTCCGGCCGAAAAGGGACTTTTGACCAACAAAAACCTGGTCTAAAGTCAATAGTACAGCATTTCATTGTTATTTTTAACAGCAAAATTAGTCAAATGCGCCTAGGCTTATACACAGCGCGTGCACACTATGCTTGTCACACACACACACACACACACACACACACACACACACACACACAGCAGCAGCAGGCAAACATGCAAAAGATTACAAATAAAAATATTACAGTGCAAATCCGCGATCATAATAGCAATGTGCCAAGGTACAAACGTGCCTGGCTTTTAAACGGAATGGGAGATGACACTGATTGGTTTATTGCATGTTACGCCCAAAACACATTAATGAAGACACTAAGTACAACCCTTTTGAACCATTCGCCCGGCGCACGGACCCTTTTTTCCGCTGTCAAACTAGCAAAAGTGGATTTGGACACGCCCTAACCTGCGCCGTGCGCTTCACGCCTTGCGCTTAGATCGTTAAAATAGGGCCCCTTATCTCATTGTTTTATTATTAAAATGTGTTGCATAGTTACATAAGAAATGAACTGCTCCAAATATAGACAGTTTAAAACATGGTAACCCTAAGTGTGGTTAGTTTCACTTATATTTCTGATATTCTACACGTATGATGGAATGAATACTGTGGGCCTACATACCTTGGTGTGATTGCAAGTGATAATGATGCATGTGAGTGAATATACAGTAGGCCTGCAAATTAGTTTCGGTGTCCCATTCATTGTCCCACTGCGCTGTACGGCCATAATCTAAATTAGTCAATTTGGGTGCAGAGGAGAGGCGAAGGAGAGTACTGGCGTTAATCGGTGCTGCTTCTGGTAAAATAAAGGGGGGTGTCTGGTGTAAAACAACACCAAAAACCCACTTTTTTGGTTTTCTAAAGGTTATCCTGTTGTTATGTCAACATAGGAATGTGAAGAATAGGTATTCAGGAAAAGTCCAAGCGGGAGAGAGACACAGCAATAACAATGGACGGAATTAATTCAATTTTTTAAGTCCCAACGTTAAATGGCCTGGGCTCTGGCTGTTGTAGTGGTAGTGATTATGACCTGTGATCCAGAAACTTTAGATAACAGATCTGAAATCAAAAACATACAGATCAGTGAATGACAACATTTGGCTCTTTTTGAAACCCAATATTAACCTGCTGAGAGCGAGCAGAGTTTTTGGCCATGTCTGTGTAACTGTGTTTCTGTGGGGACATAAAGCTTTTAGAGTCTGACAATAGTGGTGATTGATATTCATCCATTAGTGTAAGCATGGCCTATTCAAAATAACAGGCAGTAGAACATAAAGGCTTAAAAATAGAAATGATGGACATACTTTACTGTAGTTCTAAAAGGCCGGCACTATTGACTCAGGGGATATGAACTAATCTGTAGAGAGAGGTTCTGTGGAAGAGAACAGAGAAGGTAGACACTAACTTCTTGAGAGCAGTGATGAGGTACATGCTCTTGGGCATCAGCAGGAAGACCTGGTCTGTGAGCACAGCATTGATGATCTTCTTGGCTACATAGTCTGGATCCAGGATTGGCATCAGTCTTGGCCACCTGAAGAACACAAGAAAAAAGATTCAGAGAAAAAACTACAACTGCTAACAGCACTGAACCACTCACCTACCACGTTTGCCCTGCGAGAGATGACTTATGGCTTGTAATATCCCTTTAAAATTTCATTTCTGAACCATATGTAGAAGTTTACAGATTTTTCTATATTCTTTGTTTTGTTTGACTGTTTGCAGACGTAACCACTTAACTATGAAGCACGGAATCTGCGTGTATGTGAGTGAGTGAGTGAGTGAGTGAGTGTGTGTTATTAGAAAATCTAACAACTGCAACAATCACAGAATTGGTCTATGTACCAGCTGAAATGTCCGAATAGAATCAAATTCTCTTAAAGGGGCGGTATGTTTTTGACTTCCACTTTTTCGTGGTCACGTGTTCTGGTGCTGGGATATGTGCAAGTGTGTGTGTGTGTGTGTGTGTGTGTGTGTGAGATGATATTGTGATTTTGAGAATGACACTGTACCACGCTGAGATAAGACACCATCACATGGTGCGACACTTAGCAGCTCGTTCTAACTGTCAGAGAAACACAGGGGATGGTCCCTGACCTGAAGTCAAACCAGAGATCAGGTGTCCTGGGTCAAATACTTAGGTGTCCACATAGACAACTTTCTCTGCTGAAAAACACATACAAAAAATAAATAGCGCATTATTTTTTGTATGTGACGACACTATGGGAACGCCCACCTGGAGGGCAATAAGAAGCTGCCCTTCACTCTCCATGAACCAGTCGGCTCAGCTTTAACCCCCCTGTGTTGTGGAACCAACGATGGTGGTCAAGCTAACCCACAGGCCGTATAAAAGAGCTGACTGCGTCTCCCATCTTCACCAGCTCATTTCATTTACGTTACGTCTGCTCTGTCCTGGTTTTTACACGAGATACATTGCTAACGTTGTGTAGCTAAACATCGCTAAAGGCAACTCTGTCTGCAAATCAACTCCTTGATTATAACGGATTATAGTAACTTTTACCACGGCTCATTTTAGAAAGGCCACTGCAAAACAAAAAAAACATGTAGATGGATGTTTGTTTCTGACTGCCGGTGTGCGGGGGGTAGTTTGTGTGTATATATATACACATACATACATACCAGTGTGTTTTGCCCTCCGACTGTCACATGACTGAAAACTATGAATAGACTGCAGCAGAGCCTTTTTTTTTTTTTGTTTTTTTTTAAGATTATTTTTTGGAGCTTTTCCCTTTATTCGATAGTGACAGCGGATAGACAGGAAAGGGGGAGAGAAGGAGAGGGGACGACACACAGCAAAGGGCCGTAGGTCGGACTCGAACCCGGGCCGCTGCAAAGGACTCAGCCTACATGGGGCGCACGCTCTTACTGGGTGAGCCAGAGGCCGGCCCCAGCAGAGCCTTTCCTTTTCTAAGGCGATTGATTGAGGCTGTACGGAGGAAGAAGAGGGCAATTTACATGAAAATGTCTAACTGGAGAAACGTTGAGATTCAGGAACTTCTGTCCGTAGACTATGTCGGGACTTAATTCTTCGGACATAGTCCGGAGTTCATATGTGAATGTGAATCATCAGATCTGGAATTACAGCATAGTTTGACAACCTAACAGTGCAGCTGAAAGCAGGTTTGCCATCATGCACAAAACAGCTATAAGGGTAATAGGAAAGAAAGACTATGAGCCCTTACAGATTCTAAGGGCAGGCAGTCATGAAACAAAAATCATTGTGGACTCTCAACATCCCCTCTTCTCTAAATACGAACCTCTGCCATTAGGAAGAAATGCAAAAGTGCAGCGCAAACCTCTTTAAGGTGGTTACGGCCACCAGGGGAACAATAAAGTGTGTGTGTTGGGACCAGAGTATATGTGCAATGCAGACCAGTCCATATTAGTAATGTAAAGCCACAGTCCACATGTTTTATTTTTCTTATTAGTAACACAAGTTGGCAACGTGCGATAACGAACCTGCATCACATCACAAGCTGAATGTATAGAGCACGTTTATCTTTAATATAATGCAGGTCTGGTCTCTGTTATGATGAGAATAAAGAAGTGACTTGAATACAGGTTAGTGAAAAAATAAAGTGCTCCTTGCTTGAGATAATGTTAAATTATTAATGACTAATTACTAGGCGTGTAACAGTACACAGACGTCATGTTTCAGTGCAATTTGGTACAGGGGAAAAAAAACTAATGGAGGATCAGTTTCTTTACATGTCTTTTGAACAGACAGTAGATTAAAAAATAAATCAAAGACGGATGCAATCTTCTTGCTGGGGACTGAGGGAGCATTTTGCCCACTGGCAACTATTTTCATATAAAAAATAAGGAACATTTCAACACTGGGACTGTATAATGACCGCATCCGCACAGTCTAAATCATTTAAATATTGAGCCATGGCACTCAAAATCTTTTAGATAACATTAACTTATAATTTCCGTAGCCTACTCCCGGAAAGCCTTTCTTCCAACTCTCCACACCGCTGTCTTCAGACAAGAAGTCACCTCGTGAGTTCGATAATGCTGTCAGACACTATTAGTAACAATCTGAGCCTGTCAGTGGCAAAAACAATCACTCTAAGTAGACAAAAATCGAGGGTGCACAATTGTCCCGTTAGGTTATATTGCAGCCTGGTTCACGCCGGCAGCTCAATGTGTTCAAGCTAAATACTGGACCAATTTTAAAGGTCCTATGACATGCTGCTTTTTGGATGCTTTTATATAGGCCTTAGTGGTCCCCTAATACTGTATCTGAAGTCTATTTCCCGAAATTCAGCTTTGGTGCAGAATTACAGCCACTAGAGCCAGTCCCAAAACGAGTTTTCCTTAGGATGTGCCATTTCTGTGTCTCTAGCTTTAAATGCTATTGAGGAGGAGAGGGGGGGGGGCAAGGTGGAGGGTGGGGGTGTGGCCTTGACCAACTGCCGCTTTCCTCCTTTGCAAGCCATGATGTCTCTCTCTCTTTCTCATGGGCGGGCCAAATTCTCTGGGCGGGCAAAGCAGAGAAAGGGGAGGTAACCTTGCTCCTTATGACCTCATAAGGAGCAAGATTCCAGATCGGCCCATCTGAGCTTTCATTTTCTCAAAGGCAGAGCAGGATACCCAGGGCTCGGTCTACACCTATCACCATTTTTAGCCACTGGGGGACCATAGGCAGGCTGGGGGAACTCATATTAATGTTAAAAAATCTCATAAAGTGAAATTTTCATGCCATGGGACCTTTAAAGATTTTTGTTCACATCAGTCTATTAGAAACTAATGCATGGAGAAATGGGGTCCAGGTTGAAAAAAAACGAAATACACAGCCACAATGGCACACTAATACATGTTTACTGCTGGATGAGGATTTTGTTAACGATGAAATTAATGATAAAAATGAATCATACACAAACACGTTAGATGAATGCCCAGGCTCTTGAGCTCTCCAGCACGTAGTTTTGTTGCCAACGGTTGCCACATTTCTTTGGCCGTTTCTGTGTGTGAACACAACGTAGTCCGCGCCACTCGCCCTGGCATCATGGCGATACCGAAAGTCGGAAGAAAGCGGCAGAGTCCTATTTGATTATGACTGTATCAGATAAAAGCAAGTGCCTTGCAGTGCAAGGTGGTAAAATATGTGGACAATTTATTAAAGGGAAAAATCCCACGGAATTTGAAAAGTACATTTGAGACGCGCGCACAAGGGGGCTAACCTAGCGTACCTTAACAAGGTAAAGGAGAACACCAAGCCCCCTTTCCGCGAAACAGAAGCTAACAGGAGACAGAACCTGAACCCCCTCCTCTTTCACTGTAGTTGCCGGTGTGGAAGTATTTTGGATTTCCAGTGAGTTATGTTGACAACGTTCGCGTTGTCGACAAAAAAGCCACAGTTTGCACGCTCTGCTATGTGCGTGTACCATATTTCTTCCACTGGCAGCACGACTAACATGGCAGCTGTATTCTCAGTAACGGGACAATCTGCAAGAAACAGGTTTGCTTATAAATTAATTAGTGCTGTCAGTTAAACGCATTATTAACGGCGTTAACGCAGACCCATTTTAACGGCGTCAATTTTTTTATTGACTAATTGTCGACCGATTCATCGGTTTTGCCGATTAATCGGCACCGATAGTTGATTGGTGGAACTATCGTTATCAGCAAAAATCCATACCGATATTTTTTCCTGGTTGCGTCCGTTGCTGGAGCGGCTGAGAAGCGCGCGCTGTCATTCATTACACAGTACGCGAGAGCTGAGAAGGGTCTCCTGGCATCATGCATTACAATAGCGGCCTCTAGAGGCGAAATAAAAACTATCACACATGCCTGGTGTTGTTTATTTTCGACACGTGTTACTGCACGCTGCACGGAGAGCACATGGTGTGCGGAGAAGGCTGACATCAGATGCGCGTTTAAAGCATCGACAGCAAAAAGGTATGTACACAGTACATTTTGTCATATCATTATAAAGTTATTAATTTGTTGAATAGATGCTGCATTAGTAGAGAAAGAACAGCACAACAGTATGTTTGCTTTCGAGGCTGAGATGACGCTAAACATTAGTAGTAGGCTAACTTACCTCAAGCGGTTAAAACACTGACAAAAATAAACGCAAGTCCGACCCAAATGTCAGAATCAGAACCCTAAAGGATCGTCCACGATCCCAAACGGCACCTCTCATTCATATTTAGATAATTTGATAACAGTTAAACGTAGAGACTTACTGATTGCTGCAGCTAAAAGCTAACGAGTTAGCCGTCACGGGGGTGTCTTTGGTGTCTTTCTAGCCTTTACAGGTGATTTTCTATCCAGCCTGGAACTTGTGCCTTTTTTCGGGGTTGTTGAGCATTAAATCCAAACTGTTACATCCAAGATTTATCCACTTGATGTCCATAATTCATCACGTTTTCGGTCATTTCTGCCGCTAACTCCGTGCTACCCATAGACAGTAGGTGCTACCGACAAGGGAATCTCCCATGATGCCTTTGTTTATGTTTTCAACCAATGGGAAGGCAGGTCCGTCACACATTACGCCTTATATGGGCATCCAAGCGAGAACAAAGAGTATAGTGGGAAAGATAGATCCCTCCAGGTCAGAGATCGTCTGTTACCGTTGTCCTTTATATGAATTATAATGCTCATTATGTTTATTTTTGCACTGGATGACTCCAAATATGTAGGAGAACTGTTTTAGACAACACACATGCTTGTGTAGCATTGCTGTGGGTGTAATATCAAGAAATATGACGTTATTATTTTGATTATTGGCAAAAGCGTCTGGACTTTTTTTGAAATAATGTATGTATTTTGTCAACTGTATAAGTTATAAATACTATCGGTCGATTAATCGGTTATCGGCAGATACGGCCCAACCTAGCTATCGGTATCGGTAAAATCCACTATCGGTCGACCTCTAGTTTTTTTCACATGCTGTTGCAACAACTAGTAATGTTAGAAAAACTATAATACCACACCGGCTCTAGCTAGACCGGAAACAAAACAACAGGCACGCCGCACACACTTGTTTGGGCTTGCGAGCTGGCCAAAGAGTAGTACACGCCTGCAAACTAGTCACTTTTTAGCGAAAATCGGCGTTTTGAATGGAAAAATGAAATCCACGTGAATCGTGTAGATCCGAAGAGTTTTTTGTTTTTTTTGGGGGGGGGGGTCCGAGACTGCTTTAACGACAGTTATCTACCGGACCGAATAGCAACGTGGATTTCGGTGCCACTGAAATGCCTGCGCCCCTGATGCTCCGAAAACGGACGTTAGAGGGAACTGAAACATCGCCGCATGGGACGCTAGTCAACACTACACTTAGCAGCAGGTAACATTAGCCTACCGTTAGCTAGCAGCTGGAGTAAACACGGTTAAAATGCTGACAGCTAAACGGTGTAAAGTGTGACTGTATTTCACTGGAGAGGCTTCTAACACCAGACTGTAGCTGCCGTTGTCTGAAAAACACAGACTCAGCCTCGCCAGCCTCGTGGTGCATTCAAAGTTATTGTAAAATACCCTTTTCCCATCCAGTGGGTCAACTTTTTATTGTTTTATATTTTTGAACATACAGAACAGACAAATACAATTGAACAAGGTGCTCCTTTTTTTAAATAAATATATATATATATATAAAAATCTTTCGGTTCAGGCACTGTTTTAAAAGTATTGTATCATGTTGATAAGAGCATTAAAATGAGAAAAAAAAAAAATAATGGGACAAAAAGAAATCAAGGGACATTTAGAATAGATAAAAATGTGCAATTAATTGCAAGTTAACTATGACATTAATGCAATTAATCACGATTAAATATTTTAATCGTTTCAAAGCACTAAAATTAATAAAAGCCTGAGTAGTGTATGTAGTACATATTAATAACAGGCTGCATTTGAGCATTAAATCTTTGAATATTATTCAAATAATGACGTAGGAAACTGTGCTTTAAAAAAATAAATAAATAAATAATAATAATAATAATAATAATAATAATAATAATAATAATAATGTCCAGTTTTGGAGATTATTTGGAGTTACTAGATATTTGGAGTTACTAGTTGTTGCAACAGCATGTGAAAAAAATAAAAAAATAAAAAAAATCAATGTAAAAATGTAAAAATCGAGAATTGAACCGTGACCTTAGAATTGAAAATTGAATCGAATCGAGGATTTGGAGAATCGTGACACCCCTAGTTTATATGTGTATTGATACTGGGATGTCTACACAACTGTGTGAGTCAATTGACTTCAAAAAGTTCGCCACTTTACTCGAACCAAAGTTCAAAATATCTGTTCGTGTATGTCTTCTTTAGTCTGTTGGCTATTTAGTTTTTTTCCTGGAACACGTCACTTACACATTTTGCACTTACTGCGGCGTCTTGTGTAGACTGTTTACATATTTATGACCATATGTAGTCTACATTTTATGTACTGGTGTTATTGTTGAATACATTGTGAATACATATTTCTAAAATTGTATGATGTTTTTGTTGAGTTATTACTACACAATACTTTTTCTGACCTTCTTGAATCTTTCCCCTGACAAATAACCCATATTACAAAAAAAGACTAAAACTAATACTAAAACTAATAAAAACTAAACTAAAACTAAGCTTTTTCAAAAAATAAAAACTAGAACTAAACTAGCAAAGCCGCTCTAAAAACTAATTAAAATTAAATTGAATTTGAAAACAAAAAGTCAAAACGAAATAAAAATAAAAACTAATGAAAAATGCAAAACTATAATAACCTTGGCCTGTTACACCTGTACTACACTGGGATCTCTCCATGCAGATAGTTTGGCTTTTATTTGTCCAGTTTTGGAGATATTCTGAGATTCCTGCCTCCACCCCAGTACAATATGACCAAAACATTTTGTGTTTCTACAAAATGCAACAAGACTAAGACATGATAACATAGCTTTTTAGGGCTTCATGTGCTTTGAGCGTTAATAATATAAACATAAACCACTTGCAGGTCTGTTGAAATAAAACAGTGAACTTACTTAGTTTGACATCCATTGAACATTCCGGTGTTGATGAAGTACGGACACACAATGGTGGTCTTGACGCCATCTTTCCCAGTTGCCAGCAGCTCCAGACCCACCGACTCTGCGAAACCTACTGCTGCAAACTTACTGGCACAGTAGTCTGCAGGGAGAAGAGGAGAAACAAACATGTGAAAAGGATGATCGACTTCAAACTATACCTTTAATGGTATATTCAATATCTCCAGATCAATGCAGAGTAGAGGCTTTGTACTCTACCTGGAACTGCAGTATCCTTTCAGAGCAATTGTACAATAAATCCATTATTATGAAATCTTATATTACATGAAGCGTAACCGCCATTAGGGAGTCTTTTTATTTGCCCGGAAGCTTTAAGCTTCAGAAGTTCTTTCTCTGTTTGAAAAACGGAGTTAGCAGACAGTTAGCAGTGGACTCCACAAGACAATATTTACAACTTCACAGAGTACTTTTGATGAAAAGCCCTTTCGATTCTTCTGCTCAGTGGACACTTACGGACTAAGTATATACATAATATAGAAATGGACCCATGTTCGCTGTGTTCGCTATGTTTTCTCGTCTGTTTATTATTCCAGTATATCTGAATTAAACCATGCTTTAATGCTCATGATTTCCGTACAATCAATGATTATAGTACTTTTCTTTGATTGAATCACGGACAATCTAACCGATGTAGATGGTTAATGCAACATGTAACTTTAATAAAGATAAGTTAAATGGGTCAGATCTCTCCTGTAAAGTGAAAACAAACATACTGATGATAGTTCCTGCTTCTTATACCCATCTGACAATTTGTTCCACAAAGTACCAGAGTACAGACACTCTAAAGGCCATGGAATATCAAGGAGATCATCGGCCAAGTTGGTTCATTTTATCCAAATGCAAGATCTATATTTTTACATATTATAAAATAAACTAATGTCCTCTACCATAAAACTTATATAAAAGACTGTAGACCTCTCTTCCTCTCTCTCTGCACTGTGGTTGGTGCTTAACTGAGAACTGAGCCCCCTAGCAAGCTAGCTAGTTACTGAAATGTAACAGCTCAATGTTTCATTCAAACGCTCTTGTCACAGCGTAGGAAAGCACAGTGTTCTCGCCAGATGTGTGGCAACTTTGTTCGGCTCATTTTCTGTAACCAGTGTAGCATGAAGGCATTTTGGATGGAATTAGCAAGTTAGCTAACTAACGTTAGCCAGTGGCCGCAGCGGGCCGCTCCCTCCACTTCATGGCCGAGCGAACAGATGTGAGCCAGGGAGACGGACAGTGTGGTTAGCCGTCTCCTGGTGTCCGCTGTCGTCTCTGCAGCGAGCGAAGCAGAGGGACCGTAGGCTCTGTGCTGCCGCTGCTGGTTCAGGCAAATGCTTTTTTGTTGTAGGTGTCATAGCAACAGTTTGTATCCGGTTTCCCTTTTTCATGCAGGCGTGCTAGTTGGCCATCGGCTGTAGTCTTTGGGGTGCGTTCAAGGGCAACTATTTGGCCAAGACACAGGCAAAGTGAGGCGGCGCAGGAGTTGGGCTTAGTCGCCACTAGTTCTTTGCTGTCTGTCTGGTGTGTCAGGGCCTTTAGAGATAATGGTAGATGATCCACTCAGAGAGATAAGAGCTCACTAAGATGTCTGAACATATACAGGGGACCAGCAAAATACAAGCTTTTATTAACTATTATTTTTCAGTGCTATCCCTGCTCTCTCTCTGAAGACACAGTGCAGCATGAGTGATGTAAGATGAAACATCGCCTGGAGCGTAATGATGCTCTGTTTAGATTTGGCAGATGTGTAATATGCATCTTTATTGTCAGCATATCTACGTTTCATACATTCTCTTTTCCTTAGAATTATAAATCTTTCCTGCTGTGTCTAACGGATATTGTTTTTAGTTAAAGGAGAATTCCGGACGATTATTAACTGAATCTTGATCGCTATATACTGTATCTCCGAGTACTGTCGATAGGAAAAAAACAAGCAAAATCGGTGCTAGCAAACTGGAGTTGCTGCAGGAATTAAGTGCCTCATTCACCAGCCATACCAGTTCCTGCGGGAGAACTGCACAATCATGAAGCCGCTTACAGCAGCATTGGACAGCTTACAAGGGGACGACTGTTGTTATGGGACCTTGTTACCAACCCAAGCCCTGCTGCCAAGGAAACCTGCTCTGTCAGGATGACAGGTGGCCGCCCAGAAGGCTTATATTCCCAAAACTCTTGTGTTTTTTGGACAGATTTGTTGAATTGCACCGTTAATGAACAGAAGGAACAGATCTTACTGCTACTACAATTATCGAAACAATAGAAGTCAATGTAATGATATGCATCACAGTAACAGAATATTAAAACACAAAGAGGGCAATTAAAAATCTATCAATACTAAATTAAATCTGTTAGTGATCCCACATGGGGGGGGGGGATGGTTAAGGTCTACAGTGAACAGCCCACATAATTTAAATGATTAAATAGCAATTATACAACCATAATAAAACAGATCAAATTATATTTTTCATTTAGCTGCTGTACTGGATAGCAAAGACGCAGTTTTTGCAGCAGCTAGTTTTCTGAAGTTCAAACTGCAATGGCTAAGAGATGAGTTTGCCTGTTTCCACGACGACACCCACTATGATGAAATGGCATTTTGCATTTTAAAGAGAGCCCAAGGACAGCTGCTCGGCCAAAAAAGAAGTGTTGGGCTATTTGAGGTCAGGGGGCATGAGGTTGGCACTCTGAACTTGTTCTCCAACGTCAAAAACATTTACATAAAGTACAACCCTCCGTGTATTGCAGGAGGATCTAAAGGCCATGACACACCAAGCCGACGGCCAGGAACTAGTGGTGACGAGGGGCCGACTGTGGCCTCTTGTCGGCCCTCGTCGCCTATATCTTGGCCAAAAATTAGCACTGGAACACACCGCAGAGACTACAGCCAACGGCCAAGTGGCACATACGTTCTGCGCCTGCGTGAGAAGAAATAACTCTTCATACCAGCAGGCGGTGGTAATCTATTCGTCATTCGACAAGGGAAACCGGATAACGTTATGATACCCACAACAAACAGCGTTAGCTCGAATCAGCAGGGGCACAACGGAACAGAGCCTACAGTCCCTCTGCTTCACTCCCTGCCGGATGACAGCATACATGGGGAGATGGCTAACCAAACTGTCCCCCTCCCGGGCTGTCATCCGTTCTCTCTGCAAATAATTCTCCCTACGGTGGAGAACGACCCGCTGCTGGCTCGTAAGCTAACGTTAGCTTGCTAATTCCACCCACCCAACATGCCTTCAGTGGTTACAGAAAATTTGCCAAAGTTGTCACTCACCTGGCGATAGCAATGTGCTTTACCACAATGTGACAAGAGAGTGTGAATTAAACATTAAGTTCTTACATTTTACTAATTAATGCCGTTTTTCCATTACGTGGTACCTGCTCAACTCGCCTCTACTCTACTCTACTCTACTCTACTCGCCTTTTTTGTTTTACCATTATGAAAAAAGGTACCTGGTACTAGCTAACAAGTACTTCACCTCCGTGTAAGTATCACCTCCGTCAAGGTTCCAAGCGAGCTGAGGCGATACCAAAAGGTGACGTGAAAACCTGTAGGCTACTGATTGGTCAGAGAGAATCGTCACTAATCACTGCGTCATCATTGCTATAGCGACAGGCGGGGGGTGTCCTGAACAAATAAATAATAAATAGTTTAGCCAGCGGTGTTTTTTTTTTGCTTTCCAGCTTTTTTTGAAACAAAAACTTGTCTTCTGGCTGTGGCAACAACAACATGCCGAAAGTCAAAAACAACACACCTTCGACATTCTGTGAGTGTGCCGCGTTAGATCACGGCAGTTTCCTGCGGCGTCGCTATGACGACCAGCCACGCTTGCCTCACACACGAGGCGCTAAATCTGCAACGGAAAACGGAGGATGGGCCACCGCGGCCGAGTCGAGCAGAGCTGGTACTAGCAGTGGGTAAGCACCATTAGAGGCCGTCCGGCTAGCTGGTAAGCTAGCTTGCTTGCCAGGGGGATAATTGTTTAGCGGTGCAGAGAGAGAGAAGTCTATTACGGTCTTTAGATTAAATATCACAGTATAGGATAATAGTTTATTAACGTCAGTTTATTTTGTAATGTGTAGGTATGTAGAGATCTTTTAAAAGACATGTTCTTGTTGGAATAAATATACCTACACTCGTTGTACGTATCTTATGGACATAATGTGCAAACATTTTTATTCTAATGTTCAAACCTGTGGTTTTAGAAGGAACATTCAAATGTAATTATTGGCTTGTTTGACAGCAATGTGTGTGTTGGATTGATTAGATGAGATGTAAAAAACACAAGGAGCCTCGTGATTGAGAGCATGCCAGACTTCTCTCCACAGCCCTTTATCAGCACTGGAGTGTGGTCTGGCTACACCACCTATCTATTCTGGGAAAGGGAAAAATGGACGGCATTTCTTCCGTGCTTTATTACCAGACTAAGCGCTTTAAAATGTTCCTCTCATTGGCCTTCAAGCAATCAGGTGAAAAAAAATAACAAATAATATAATATTAAAGTGCTCATATTATGTTTTTTTGCCTTTTCCCCCTTTCCTTTGTGTTATATATCTTTTTGTGCACGTTATAGGTTTACAAAGTGAAAAAGCCCAAAGTCCATCCCAGAGGGACTTACCATCTCACAGAGAAAACACTGTTCACAAACTGCTCCAAACTGCTATATTGTAGTCCAGCCTTTACTTCCGTGACAAATGTGCGTCACTTTGTAACACACGTTATAATGCTCGCCTAGCTGCTAGCTCATACTCTGCTTCTGACTGGCTAGCAGTGCTTACCTAGGTACTGAGCATGTGCGACTCCCAACAAAGATGGGTCAGAAGTGAGATGCAACACTCTGTAGCTAAAACAGAGAGCTCAACACACAGGGTGAGTGTTTTCTGAAAAATAAACCACATAAAGCTATTCTGGTACAACCTCTAAACACAATTATGAACCTGAAAATGAGCACAATATGAGCACTTTAACATTTTAAAAACCGTCAAATTTGACCAGAATACAACACAAGGGTTAATCGTTTCCCATATCTTCTGTGGTATCCTACATATTATGTAAAATATCTGTGGAGAAGAGAGTCAGTCTTCTCCTTAAACCCAGCATGATCAAAATGTTAAAACTTTAAATGCTGTTTTGAACACAAACAGCAGGGCTTAAAGGACCTGGTTCATGTCATTTGTGTTTTGTTAATTGGGTGTTTTTGTTTGCGTCCGTGTGAATATTTCATTGAGGCAGAGGCAGACAACACTTCTACTGGTTTAAAGACCACCAGGAGGACTTTTCTATGATTGGCCCTGACTCTAAGCATGCATGTTCTTTACCTGTTTTTGTGATTAACAATTTTAGTTTTTCTTGTTTTTAACAAAATCCAAAATGTTTTTGGATCCTGTTGTCTGTGCCTTATGACTGTTTTCCACCGGGACCAGAGAAAAACAAATCCATTCCTCTGTGTACTCTACTGCATTGTATATAGATGGATAATGAAAAAAAAACATCTGTATGCATTCTAACTGTCTATCTTAGCTTGCCACGTATCATAAAATTTGGGAAATTCTTGTAAACTTTGCTGCTGGCTGAGACGAACCCCCCCACATATTTCTTTAAATGGCATGAAAGAAGTTAAGTTTACTGGTCCTAGCAACTGCTACCAGCTACAGCTTCGGTGTCCACTGAGACTTAACTTGCTACCGATTGGTTAGGACAAAACTTGACTAAATGACATCTGACCCAAACAGAAATAGGCTAAAATGAAGAAGATGTCACACGGAATGAAGGAGGTGGCAGTCCAGAATTTTTCTACGAACAAAAACTGCTGTAAAGATGCTGTAACATTAGTGACATGCATATGATGAGGAGGAGAAAACACACACCTGCCAATCCATTGACTCCTATGAGTCCAGCAGAACTAGCAATGCTGACAAGATGGCCGTGATTGTTGGCAATCATGGCAGGAAGGAAGGCCTTGTAGGTCTAAGCAGAAAGGGACAGAAAACACACAAACCATCAAACTAAATATAGAAACCTAAACAGGGATTTGATTGGCAACCACTTTCAAAGTATGTCATTTAAATACACGGCAAGTTGTTGGCATTCATTATTTTGACAAAAAAAGAAGAAAAGAAAAAGGTCAAATCAAAAATTCTAGAACTTTCAACTGCATCTCACTGTCTTTATGAGCAGATGAAGTTTGATAGTTGTCGTCATGTTACCTAAGTAGAGATGCACCAATTGCAATTTTTTTAGCTGATTTACGATTTTTTTTAAATCTGCCCTGCATACAAACATTTTGTATTTTTTTTCCTTTAAAACATACAATATGTAATTTTTTGCCACTAGAGGTCTCTCAAATTAAACCATGGATGTACACACTGACTTTTGATGAGGTCGTGAAGTTGCGTGGGATCATGGGAGTTGTTGTCTTCATTGTTAACCACCACTGCCATTTGAAATGTAGGCCTATCCATTAGAGCTGGGCAATATATGGATATTATATCGATATCGTGATATGAGACTAGATATCGTCTTAGATTTTGGATATCGTAATATCGTAATATGGCATAAGTGTTGTCTTTTCCTGGTTTTAAAAGCTGCATTACAGTAAAGTGATGTCATTTTCTGAACTTACCAGACTGTTGTAACTGTTCTATTATTTGGCTTTTCCCACTCAGTCATTATATACACACATTACTGATGATTATTTATCAAAAATGTCATTGTGTAAATATTTTGTGAAAGCACCAATAGTCAACATTACAATATGGTTGCGGTATCGATATCGAGTTATTTGGTCAAAAATATCGTGATATTTGATTTTCTCCATATCGCCCAGCACTACTATCCATACACAGATGAGTTAATCTATTAAAAGTTTTTATTCGCGTTACGTTTATTCAGGTCATCTGCGGTTTTTCAGTACCCTGTCTTGAATATTTTCAGCACTGGGGGGAAAGGGGGTTTGGTGGAACGTTAATCCCTGCCGCTGGGAGTCTTACTTCACCGGCTCCAATCAGGTCAAACGCGGGCACCTGGGTTCTGATATGGTCTGTTCTGGGTTCTGATATGGTCCGTTCTGTTGCAGTTGGCGTGGTTAGCTGCCGGCTCTGGGGGTTTGTTCTGGCTGGGTTTAGGGTGGCTGTAGTCGCTGGCTGGGGGCTAGCTGTGGCTGTGTCCCCGGGGCTGTTGTCCGCTCTTATCCCAACTTAAGTCTCTTAGAACGAGGAGTGAGTCAAATGGATCGGTGTGCGCTAGCTGGCTAACTTAGTATTAGATTAATCGACCTTGCATACAGCTAACGTTAGGTGGCAAATTTAATTGTGGGTAAGCCCAGTGCTGTTAAACGTCAACATGGCCCAATGAAGTAACGTTAAGCTGGATCGATCGATATTGAAATATATCAATAAGTAAGGTCTCTGTAATAGTATTACTGTGCTGCAAAGTGGCATGAGCTAATGAAAAATGATGCTGTGTGGCAGGAAAAAAAATCTGTATTACTGTTACTCTATAATGAATCATCTGGTCTTTCCTGTGTTTAACGGAAGTGAGAGCAACTAGAGGGGTCAAAGGTTATGAGACGCCACTGACAGGCGAGCAAACAACATTGATTAAGATTACAGATTACTCTGGGTTTGAACATTGCTGGAAACATTTGGGATAAAGTAAGTATACAAACTAAAAATATATATCATAGGCAGGGCTCAACGCTAACTTTTTAAAGTGGTTGCCGGCTTGGCAACCAGGCATCAGCTTTTGGTTGCCGAAATTGACTGTACGGTTGCCATGTTTTAAACTGCCTATATTTGGAGCAATACTTTCTTATGCAACTATCCCACACATTTTAATAATTAAACAATGAGATAAGGGCTTGCAAAATAATGTCATATCCCTCTCAAATAGGTGCAACGGATCACAAAACTCACGGTTCGGATCACGGTTTTGAGTCACGGACTGGATAAATCTTCGGATCAGCACAAAAAAAGGGGGAATTTAAATGATTATTAATCATTGTGTATGTAATAACAATAACTTTTAACAATAAGTACTTCTTTCACCAGTAAATTGCTGTTAAAAGACAAAAACAGATGAGAAAAGGGTATTTTACAATAACTTTGAATGCACCACAAGGTTTACCAGTTTTAAGTAAACGCAACATTTAGTCCTGTCTGTTTTGTTTTTCCGACTACAGCAGTGACCAAGTAGCCTGAGCCATCTTGAGATAGAGAAAATTTGGAGCCGTTCGCCTAACGACCGACCAATCAGCATTGGTTTTGAGGCAGGTTTAGGTGTGATGCAACAGTTGTTTAGACTGTTCAGTCTAAACAACATGGCGGCTTCCACGGATGGGATGAGCGTAGCTATCGCGCAAGTTTTATCCGAATTAGAAAGTATTCCTTCATTGAAAGAAGAGCAAAAAAACGGCACTGGAGGCTTTTCTCGGAGGAAAGATGTTTTTGCTCTTCTCCCGACTGGAGTTTGATATATCAACTGGCTCCGCTAGTCGTGAAGAAAATTAGCCTCATGAGACCGTCCTGATCTTGCAAGCTATCTGGCGTAGTCAGGTTAGTGATAGACAGATGGTTTATTCAATCAGCTAACCAGTATTTTCGCCCCTTCCCAAAAGTTCTCCAACGGAAAGTTCCCAGATGGATATGCCGAGCAAATGTAAAGCAATCCATCTGGCGGAGTCAGGTTAGTGACCAAGTGCTAGTTTGTGTCTCTTAGCTCATAGTTTTAGCAGCAGAATGTTGTACATCCCGCTGTTGGAATCCTCTACAGTGAAATACAGTCACACTTTTACACCGTTTAACTGTCAGCATTTTAACTTCTGTTGCCTGTAACGTCTGTTTCGGAGCATCAGAGAGCAGCGCAGACATTTAGGTGGCACCGTAATGAGGCACTGAAATCCTTGTTGCTATTCCGCCTGGTAGATACCGGGCACCAGTGCCATATTAGCACCGGATTTTAACATGCGCCGTTAACGTCAACAGAAAATTGAGTTGCCTGTATGTTTTCACGGCAAACGCGTGTGTGGAAAGCGGTCGCACAACAGCTGAAATGTTGGGTTGTGCACGGACGTAACGTTAAGTGTTTAAACTTTACGGAGACAACAAAATAAAATATTGACTTATTTTGAAATAAGATTTTCCAGTTTGTAAGTTTTGGGCAACCGTTGCTCTGATATCTTTTCTTTTTTTTTTTTAAGATTATTTATTTGGCATTGTAGGCCTTCATTGTTGATAGGACAGCTTAGACATGAAAAAAAAGAGAGAAGGGGAATGACATGCAGCGAAGAGCCGCAGGGCGGAACCAAACCTGCAGCCGCTGCGGCAAGGGCTGAGCCTCTGCACATGGGCGCACGCTCTACCAGGTGAGCTACCCGGGCTTCTCTAGTGTTGCTTTAAGCATTTTAAATATTACATATTATATTTTTATGAAAAATTCTATTGTATGTTCAGAATTAAAAACGTTGACATTTTCTCCAAAACTGCAGCAGGTTACAGGACCTTCTCTCACTCAAACAAATCTAAAAATAAAAAAAGGGTTCCAGGTTACTGGTCATGTTTTACTTTCCCAGAAGAAATCAGGTGTATGTAGGGCCATTATACAGTCAACTATTTATAATCTATCCTATTTATTTATACAATCCTATTTATGAATCGGTGTCTATTTACAAGAATGTAATGTGTCTGTGTGTGTGTGTGTGTATTATATTATATCAACTCTCACTCCTGGGGCCAGCTACAGACTGAGGAGAAGGAGAGAGATTCTGTGCTGTTGGAGGAGAGCTGGACGCTGCCATTACTCTGAGTAGTATGCATAGGAATAAATTACAAAATAACATTTAAATAAATAATATTTATAAATATATTTTTTATTATAATAAATATATATAAATCTAGCAAGAAGTAGGTTACGTGTGTAATTCAGTTAGTTGGTCCACGTTTTTAAGGTTGCTCCTCCACGGCTTGTTTTGGACCTGTAGGCGTTACAAATTGTGAGCTTTATGTCTTCACTGGCGCCGAAGAACTTCCACACAGAGGAGATGATGTGTGTGTGGCTGTACTGTGTGCCGCAGCTGCCACTGTGTCAGATATATGAGACTGATCGGCCAATCAGCTGGCAACCAGCCCGTTTAGACGGGTGGCTGATCACCGATTGATCGATCGATCGATCGATACATCTCTACACCTAAGGACAGAACTTTATCTTTGAAGAGATGCTAAATGGGGTGACATCTGGAGAAAATAACTCTACAATATTGACTGACCTGCCTCTAAATCTGTATGTTCAACCAAGAAAAAGTCTCCCTAAGAAAGGACATGGATCCAAAGCTCAGCTGTGTGGCCTGCTGTGTGTGACTGACCCAGAAGTGAGCCATAGTGTTGACCTCCATCGTCTTCTCAATCAGGGAATCGGGAGCATCCATGAACTTCTTTCCTGTCACGATCCCAGCATTGTTGACCAGAATGCTGACGTCACCCACCTCTCGCTTGACCTGCATGGAGCAAAGGAATGTCTGTTATGTATGATGCAATCCTATTTAGTAAAAGTTATCCCCAGGGGCAGACAGAGCTCCCAAATATGTGCGAACATGTTTTAGATTGTGGGTTATTCATAATGTGATTGATGAATTGATTGAATGTGAGTGTGACTGTTAGTTTGATCCATTGTTCATGGGAAATGTATGTGTGTGAATGTTGGGGGTATACACATGCGTGTGTATGTATGTGGGCGTGGATAAGTGTATTGCATAATTGATGCGATTTTACATATACTCTTGTAATGGAATGTCTGTGATGTAATGGGTATGTATTATGTGTCTAGCGTGGACCCCGGGTTGTTTACATCGTATGTGAAATGTCCCAACACAAAGCTATAAATTCCATTCTATATCAAGCAGACCGATTATTTGCTCATCCTAGTTTGGACCAATCAATAACACGTCTGCTGCTTTTTCACCATTTGCAAGACCCTTTAAAAAGACAGTAGCATGTAGAATACATCACTACCTAGACCACTATTTTGCACTAACTGTATTCTGACTCTTTACTACATTTCAGCATTTATTTAGACTGTCTATTCATGTTTATTGTGTTATTACTGATCTTCATCACTATCTAGACCACATTTCGCAGTAACTGTATATTGACTCTGTACTACATTTCAGCATTTATATAGACTGCCTATGCCTATATATTATGTTATTACTGATCTACATTACTAACTAGACCACAATTTGCACTAATCATCTTGCACGTGGCTGTTGATTCAATAGAATAGCGATTGCTGAATGCCCTTGCTCACGTTTGTATTTTAGGTGCATTGTTTACATGCTGAAGTAGTTACACTGCATTAAGATAATGTAATTATTTGCTATATGTAATTCCTATGCATTGTTTAACAACAAGTAGAACTATTCAGAGGTTATTGGGCCCGTCCAGTTTAACTCCACATGCGGTCTTGTTGATGTAGTTTATTGTCAAAATGTTCGCTTTCTTCCGAGTCGACTATTAAACGAACAGCTCCACCAAAGACGTAACTGTGGTGGGTCCGTTCTAGTTGACGTTCAACTTGTCAGTTCTGTCAGCTCATCGTCCTGATATCTGGAAATTTTAAAAACGGTAAGTGAGTCAGTGTAATATTTCATTCTATACTTTGGGTTTTGGTTTCCCTATGAAGAAATTTCTTGTAAAACTCATTTTGTAGACCTTGTAGATGTTAAGTGCCCTATAGTTCCTCAAAAAATACAGCTCAATTATAACTGAAAATATGCCTCAGTTGCGCGTGAACAGGGGCGTCGGACTGGGGGTGAAAAGGGGATAGAGTACCCAGGGCCCTCATGTGAGGAGGGCCCAAAAAGATCCATCCATCCATCCATCTTCGTCCGCTTATCCGGTATCGGGTCGCGGGGGTAGCACCTCCAGCAGGGGACCCCAAACTTCCCTTTCCCGAGCCACATTAACCAGCTCCGACTGGGGGATCCCGAGGCGTTCCCAGGCCAGGTTGGAGATATAATCCCTCCACCTAGTCCTGGGTCTTCCCCGAGGCCTCCTCCCAGCTGGACGTGCCTGGAACACCTCCCTAGGGAGGCGCCCAGGGGGCATCCTTACCAGATGCCCGAACCACCTCAACTGGCTCCTTTCGACGCGAAGGAGCAGCGGCTCTACTCCGAGCTCCTCACGGATGACTGAGCTTCTCACCCTATCTCTAAGGGAGACACCAGCCACCCTCCTGAGGAAACCCATTTCGGCCGCTTGTACCCTGGATCTTGTTCTTTCGGTCATGACCCAGCCTTCATGACCATAGGTGAGGGTAGGAACGAAAACTGACCGGTAGACTGAGAGCTTTGCCTTCTGGCTCAGCTCTTTTTTCGTCACAACGGTGCGATAAATTGAATGTAATACCGCACCCGCTGCGCTGATTCTCCGACCAATCTCCCGCTCCATTGTCCCCTCACTCGCGAACAAGATCCCAAGGTACTTGAACTCCTTCACTTGGGGTAAGGACTCATTCCCTACCTGGAGAAGGCACTCCATCGGTTTCCTGCTGAGAACCATGGCCTCAGATTTAGAGGTGCTGATCCTCATCCCAGCCGCTTCACACTCGGCTGCGAACCGATCCAGTGAGTGTTGAAGGTCACAGGCCGATGATGCCATCAGGACCACATCATCCGCAAAAAGCAGCGATGAGATCCCCAGCTCATCAAACTGCAACCCCTCTCCACCCCGACTACGCCTCGATATCCTGTCCATAAATACTACAAACAGGATTGGTGACAAAGTGCAGCCCTGGCGGAGGCCAACTCTCACCTGAAACGAGTCCGACTTACTGCCGAGAACCCGGTCACAGCTCTCGCTTTGGCCCCTCCTTTCCAGCACCTTGGAGTAGACTTTACCGGGGAGGCTGAGAAGTGTGATACCCCTGTAATTGGCACACACCCTCTGGTCCCCCTTTTTGAAAAGGGGAACCACCACCCCGGTCTGCCACTCCTTAGGCACCGTCCCCGACTTCCACGCAATGTTGAAGAGGCGTGTCAACCAAGACAACCCCTTCACACCCAGAGCTTTAAGCATTTCTGGACGGATCTCATCAATCCCTGGGGCTTTGCCACTGTGGAGTTGTTTAACTACCTCAGCAACTTCCACCAGGGAAATTGACGACAATCCCCCATCATCCTCCAGCTCTGCCTCTACCATAGAGGACGTATTAGTCGGATTTAGGAGTTCCTCAAAGTGCTCCTTCCACCGCCCTATTACCTCCTCAGTTGAGGTCAACAGCGTCCCATCCTTACTGTACACAGCTTGGATGGTTCCCCGCTTCCCCCTCCTGAGGTGGCGAACGGTTTTCCAGAAGCACCTTGGTGCCGACCGAAAGTCCTTCTCCATGTCTTCTCCGAACTTCTCCCACACCCGCTGCTTTGCCTCTTTTCACGGCAGAGGCTGCAGCCCTTCAACTCCTTCTTCAGTCGGACGGCTTCCCTGACCACCGGTGTCCACCACGGTGTTCGTGGGTTACCGCCCCTTGAGGCACCTAAGACCCTAAGACCACAGCTCCCCGCCGCAGCTTCAGCAATGGAAACTTTGAACATTGTCCACTCGGGTTCAATGCCCCCAGCAGGGATGCACGAAAAGCTCCGCCGGAGGTGTGAGTTGAAAGTCTGTCGGACAGGGGCCTCCTCCAGACGTTCCCAATTCACCCGCACTACCCGTTTGGGTTTACCAGGTCTGTCCAGAGTCTTCCCCCACCCTCTGACCCAACTCACCACCAGATGGTGATCAGTTGACACCTCTGCCCCTCTCTTCACCCGAGTGTCCAAAACATACAGCCTCAGATCAGATGAAACGATTATAAAATCGATCATTGACCTTTGGCCTAGGGTGCTCTGGTACCAAGTACACTTATGAGCATCCCTATGTTCGAACATGGTGTTCGTTATAGACAATCCATGACTAGCACAGAAGTCCAACAACAAACAACCACTCTGGTTTAGATCAGGGAGGCCGTTCCTCCCAATCACGCCTCTCCATGTGTCTCCATCATTCCCAAAAAGATGCTAGAATGAATAGCTGTGGATGCGGGGAGGGGCCCATAGAAAATGGGTTGTTTTCGGACAGACCTGCCCCCACTGCTAAAAAAAAAATCCTAAAAGGAAACACTGTTTACTTGTAAACATTGGTGGCAGACAAGGTGTCTGCTGACACTGACAAGGTATTTTACACTGACGTTTGCAGAGATAACGTTGGCTGGAAGCCATCTGTCCCAGGCACAGGATCCTGTTTCCCATCTAACAGTTAGCTTGTCAGGTAGAGACATGGTGTGCTGAGGAATCTGTTTAATAGCTCTTTGTCTTTTTGATTATTGGAGTTATTCATGGTTTATTCATTCGGTTTTCAGCTGGTGAATCAGTGCCGTGGCCTCAGTAGTTTTTCCTAGTCATAGGCTGATTAATGCCATTTTGAGATAATCGGCTGCTGCCTCCACTCGCAATGCCGATTAACAAAAACTGTCTGTAGCAATTATCTGTCTCGTTTATTATTAAATAGTTGTATTTTATCAGATAAAAAAAAAAAACATGACATTGGCATTATTTATGGGCCGCCAGCTGCTGTCTGAATATCAGCATCAGGAAATGAAAAACCCAAAAGTTAGACAACAATTATACATATAGTACAAAAACAGCCATGACAAAGAAACATGTTTCATGATGTCCTCCAGATCTTAACTGGCAGCCCACAACAGGATTGACTGATGTATGAAAGACTTCTTGAGCCTATTGTGTCTGTCTGTAAGAAGGCAAAAGTTTTCCCCATTTATAAAAAAACTAGTGCTGTCAAACGATTAAAATATTTAAAATCGCATTAATGTCATAGTTGACTCGCAATTAATCACAATTAATCGCACATTTTTATCTATTCTAAAGCCTTGATTTCTTTTTGGCCCATTATTTTTTCTCATCTTAATGCTCTTATCAACATGAAAAAGTGGATCGGCTTGCTTTGTGCAAATATTTTTTGAAGTTTGTTCTTAGTTGTGGTATCCATGTGCTTCTGTCTGAAGCATAGCCTGTTAATATTAATATGCAGTCTATTGTCTGAAGTCATCCATTGTCGCCTGGCTTTGACGAGGGGGGCGGAGAATTTGCATCAGCTGTGTGCTTGGCCATCAAGTGGTATTTCAGACTGGACGTGCTGCGATGATAGCTCAGTTCACAACGACAAAACACACAGATCACTTTGGTCTTGTCAATGGAACCATTTGGCAACTTTTTAAAAGTAAACTTTCCATTCAGAATCTTATTGGCGCTCGCCATCCACTCAAAACGTAACGTTAGCCTACTACTCTTTGGCCGGCTCGCAAGCCCAAACAAGTGTGTGCGGCGTGCCTGTTGTTTTGTTTCTGGTCTAGCTAGATCCGGTGTGGTGTTGTAGTTTTTCTAACGTTACTAGTTGTTGCAACAGCATGTGAAAAAAACTACAAAGTTTGCTAGGCTAATCTCACGATAAAAAAACGCCGTTAAAATGGGTTTGCGTTAACGCCGTTAATAACACGTTTAACTGACAGCACTATAAAAAACTAATTTCTACTTGTGGCAACCCTTTTTATTAAATCACCACACTATTGAGCAGAAAGAACTGCAGCCAGGTACTGACACACTGCACTGTTTGATATTCCTGCGTTTGATGAATTAATCATTAAAAGACCTGTTATTTTGCATAATTCTAAGTTGCCAACTCACCTGTGTGTTGTGACGACACCTGGGCCATGTAACAACAGAGCGCTGGCGGCTATAAAGTGTCTGTTTACACAACAGTCGTGGGTTAACCAATAGTTCCAAACACTGAATATGAACTGCATTCATTGCTGCCGTTTCCTGAGCAGTTAGTAAAACCGCCGCTAGGTAGATCGTACAGCATAGTGCCGGCGCTTTCAGCAAAGCACAGGTACACGTCATCTTTCTGGCTACGTCAGCGACAACGAGGTCAAAGTTGAAATGATTTGAACTGTCAGGGTAGCGCTCGGCGGCAACTTCAAGCTCTGCCCCACGCCGAGGGTGGCGCTCCCTCCCAGTTGTCTCCACCGCTCTCCCCATAGGAAAACAATGGCACAGCCAGCGCAGGGCGGTTTTACCAAAAATACTGTATGTTTATATATAAATACTAAATAATGAGTAGATTTATCAGACTTGACACAAGTACAGTGTTATTGTAACCTATACCAAATGATGGCCACAATGACTTTTTGGCAGCTGGCGTACCCCAACAACAACAGGTTGCAATAAACCACGGAGGCTAGCCAAGTACAGAGAGCTGTGCATGGTACTTGGAGAAAAGATAGACTTGTAAATAGTGTCATGGTGCCCTGTAGTTCAGATTTTCAAGGAACCTTACCTGGTCAGCCACTCTGTAAACCTCGTTCTTGTCGCTGCAGTCACACAGATAGTAGTGGACTCTGCTGGCTCCGCTCTGCTTAGCCAGTCTAGCCGTTTCCTTCATCCCGTCCTGGTTAATATCCCACAACACCAACACAGTGCCACGAGCCGCAAACTCCTGAGCCATGAGGCGGCCGATCCCGCTACCTGCCCCCGTGATCAGCACCACCTCACCAGCGATGTTCTTCTTCTTCTTGGGCACAAAGATGTGGATGAAAGATTCCACATTGTACCAGAGGGACAGCAGGAGGACTTGGATCGTTTCCAGGAAGAAATTCATGATTGAACTAGGAAGGAAGGAAAAGAAAAGAGGACACAGAAAGAAACATACACAGTGAACTCAAGTAATAAGGGGGTGAGTTAAGGGTGATTGGGACAGTGTTTGAATGTCTGCCTTGTGTAGGTTTTCTTGCCATAGATTTGAAGGCATATTTATTCATTTCTGTATTTTTTTCAATTAGGCTATTTCATTTTGAAAAAAAAAACGATTTCAATAGCGATGAGCTCAACCAAAAAGGTTCAAATAAACTGAGAAATGAGCGGATCTTTTCAGAAAGTGATTCGGTTCAGTTTACTCAGAAGATTCGGTTTTTTGAACGACAACACACACTAAGGTTGCTTTCACACCCGCCTCGTTTGGTCCCCCTGCTGGTCTGACCCTGGAGCGTTTGGTCGGATAGTCCGGTTGGTTTGGGCTGCTGTGAAGCCTTATCCGAACTCTGGTGCGGATCAAACTAACTCTGGTTACTTATACGTGACTTAGGGCGTTCTCACACCTGTAGTTCATTTGCTTTGGTCCGAATCAGTTGGTGAGTTAGTAAACTTGGAGCGATTTGCCCTCGGTTGGTTTGGTTTGGTTTCACACCTGAAAAAATCCAAGCGTACCAAAATGCGTCATTACAAATCAGGCAAGAACGTCCAGCCCTCTTATTGGTCAGATTATTATTCATCAATAATGTGGATACAATGACTAAGGGTTAGGTAAAGGCAAATAACAGAACAGCTAGAACAGTCTGGTAAATTCAGAAAATGACATCGCTTTACTGTAATGCAGCCTGTTAAACCATGAAAAGATTGTGTCATATCACAATATTTAGATTTCCAAAATTGAAGAAGATATCTAGTCTCATAAATCGATGTCGACATAATATTGATATATTGCCCAGGCTTACTGACAACCCGTGGCGGTTTTTGGCACGGGCCAACCGGGCAGTCGCCCGGGGCAGCATTTTTTCATGTCACATGGTGGGCGGCACGAGAACTTAAAAAAAAAAAAATAATAATCTGCTTGTTGTAGGCTATACCGTTTTATTAATTTATTAATCTTGTTAAATGTTTTATTATTGTATATATTGTTGGCACATTTATACTGTATATTTATTTTAAGTTCTGATAACCTATACTGTCATATTTTGTGCAGAATTGTGTTAATTGTGGAGATTGTTCACCTTAAAAAGTGTGTTTTCTGTTGCAATTGCAATAGTTAAATAAGTGGATTATCTTAAGTGTGTTTTTCAAATGCTCTAATGAAGGATTTGTGCAATTGAGAAATATAATTTTCTCTTTCACTTATGTTGTTTGGGGCGCTCGAAGGGGGTCTCGCCCTGGGTGTAATTCAATGTAGAACCGCCACTGCTGATCTCTCTCTCTCTCTCTCTCTCTCTCTCTCTCTCTCTCTCTCTCTCTCTCTCTCTCTCGCCTTCTTCTAAAATATTAGAAACGCTAAAGCAGAAACAGGAAACCCGAGACGTTATAAATGTGGTGTTCCTCCATTATTTCTGAAACCAGAAGTGACGGCGAGTTACGGATATTATGTATAAACAAGCAACCGTCTCGACCGCGTGACGTGTGTTAACAATGTTTGGTGCGTTTGACAACGTGCAGTGTGAAAGCAAACCGAATCAAATGAAAAAATGCAACAATGTTGCAACTTCACCCCCGAATCGCACCGAGTCCACCGAACTATAGATGTGAAAGTGCCCTTTACGTTATACCACAGAGAGCAAGCAAACAACCCCGGTCCTAACGGTTCGGAACACACGTTTGAACGGGCACTGCACTAGTAAGACTACAAAAGTGTGAAGAGTAGAAAAAGCAAAGTTCTGTCCACTACAACATGTTTCGGTGAATAACGTTAGAGGTAATGGATTAAAAAGAAATAACATTAGCCTATGTTCTAATAGCCTGGTTAAGAAACATTTCCTTTCCTTTAAAAGCAAGCCATCAATACATTTACCAGTTAACGTTATGATACTGAGCGAGACACTAAAGACAACGACTTTTTAGGACTCTGTTTAATCGAAATGAGCGTCTAACTTACCAAGACAGAAGTCCTACTGAGCGAGTGAGTTTAACAGTTCGTCTGTCCCTGCCTGCTCCTACTGTAAGTTAGCGTTATCAGATTTAACCTTTGCTCACCACATAGACAGGTTACGACACACATACATATATATACACACACACACACACACACACACACACACACACATATATATATATATATATATATATATATATATATATATATATATATATATATATATATATATATATATATATATATACATATATATATATATACATATATATATATATATATATACATATATATATATATATATATATATATATTCTGCTCCAACCAAACGTATGTTATCAAACAACAACATTAAAGCTCGTGGAGCCGCCGAACGTACCGTGATGTCAGTTCTGGCTGTGTTCGGGCTATTTTCCCGAGAGGCTCGACCGTTGTTTATGTAGCCCCGGGTATTTACGAATGCTACTATGGCCACGCCCTACGAAGCAGCTCGATTGGTTGGGGTTAGGCATTGACCTCGAGTGGTTAAGGTTAAGACAGCCGATTGGTCAGGGGATAGGACCTGTACAAATCGGGTTACGTTAACGCCTGGCCAATAGTAGTGTGTGAATGCTATTGAAGGGCGGGCCTTGGTGTGGCCATAGTAGGATTCGTAAATATGCCCCCGGGAGAGAAAAAACAGCTTCTCTTCTGCTTCTTCGTGTGAAGTGGTGGCGGTTTAGACAATACTAGGCGTATCACTGCCCTCCTCAGGAAGTCACTTTAACCTACATGTTCTTGCTTTAACCCTGTGTCATGTAGGCCAATGATGAAGTGATGGTTGTCTGTTGGCCCAATAAAGATTAAATTAAAATGCCAGAACTCCTAATATAAGTCTGACAATCTCTTATAAAAAATTTTCCTTTCTATATTAGCCTATATTTGTTACATTCTACTAAAACATGCTTAATGGTTTTGGAACTCCCCCGCTCACACAGCCCATTAGGATGTTTTCCTATGATGTATGAGGAAGGACTGATTCAGCCGACAGTGGCCGAGCCGATTAATCACTGAATTTCTATAGTTAATCGCAATTAATCGCATATTTTATCACATGATTAAAATTCTATTATTTTGCATTTCAGAACTGTTTTTAAGTACATATTAACAATGGAAAGCAATTCTTATCAGTGTATCTTGATTGGGAATCAAATGAATGCAAAGAAAGTCACTTTATGAACTTGACTTTAAGATTTGTATTTGTTTATTATATATTTAATCTAGTCACACATTTGAATCTAGAGTCAATATTAGGGTTGGGTATTGTTTGGTTTGGATACTTTAAAACGGTACCGGTGCCTTAACGGTGCCTGAACCGGTACTTTTTAAGAAAGTTAAAAAAAAGAAGGGTACTAAACAGTTGGCGACATTAAAGAACGGCTTGTTTATTGCTAAGGCCATATCGTCAAAATGAAATGTTTAATAATAATGTAATCACTATAACAATAACTTATTTCACTAGTAAATAGCTGTTGAATGACAAAAACAACCACCAGATGGGAAAAGGGCATTTAACAACAACTTTGAATGCACCACAAAGCTGTAAATTACCAGTTTCATTGAACGCACCGTCTGTGTTTTTCCGACAACAGCAGCTGCAGATTGTTACATCCCGGTGTCGGAATCCTCTACAGTGAAATACAGTCAAACTTTACACTGTTTAGTGTTAGCTGTCAGCATTGTAACTGTGTTTAATCCAGCTACTAGCTATAGCGGTAGGCTAACGTTAGCTGCTGTCGAGTATAGTGTTAACTAGCGTCACGTGCAGCGATGTTTCTGTTGTCTGTAACGTCTGTTTCAGAGCATCAGAGAGAAGTGCAGAAATATCAGTGGCACCAGAATGAGGCACCGATTTTTACGAGGAAGTACAGCAAAATAGTAGCCTGTTAGGCACGACACAAAGCTGAGTGAAGTGAAAATAAATTAATAAATGCGGGCATGCGATTAATACGATTAAAAAAAATTAACGCATTATGCTCGGCCCTTAATCGCATCGCGATTAACGCGTTAATGCTGACAGCCCTAATTTGAAGTAATGCAGTAATGCAGGATGTGTGCATTTAGTTTCCATGCTTATTGCTTGTTGTGTTTCCACAACAATGTTAGTGAGTAAATCTACTGAAATGGCCACCACACCATAACAGAGGAGGACAGATGAGAATGCAGAGGTTTAGACACGTATGTCATGGCTGTTAAAAAGCAATGGCTATCTGTATGTCTTTGCCAAGTGCAAACCAGTACAGAAGGCATCAATAAATTGTTGGGGAGGGTCATCCCTTTTTTCCATATCATTTTGGAGGGTCACCCAAAATGTATTGCTGGTGAAGGGAGGGTCAGGTCTATTTTGACTAAAGATCCCAAAACTCCTCCAGTGGTCCTGAAATAAATAACGAACAGTACCTTAATTAAAATCCCCATCAATTATAATTGGGTAATTCTGTCCATTTTGAATTTCGGCTGTTTTGGATTCCATAGTGCCAAAGAAAGAGGGCTCATCTAAGTTGGGGGCATATACACTCAACAAAATTATAAACGCAACACTTTTGTTTTTGCCCCCATTTTTTATGAGCTGAACTCAAAGATCTAAGACTTTTTCTATGTACACAAAAGAACAATTTCTCTCAAATATTGTTTACAAATCTGTCTAAATCTGGGTTAGTGAGCACTTCTCCATATATCCATCCACCTCACAGGTGTGGCATATCACGATGCTCATTAGACAGCATGATTATTGCACAGGTGGCCTTAGGCTGGCCAAAATAAAAGGCCACTATAAAATGTGCAGTTTTACTGTATTGGTGGGGTCCAGGGGGGAGGGGGGGGTCCGAGTCCGAAAACCAGTCCGTAAACAAAAAAAAAAGAAGTTGCTGGATATTGGCAGGCCACTCTTAAATGTGCAGTTTTACTGTATTGGGGGTGTCCGGGGTGTCCAAAAACCAGTCAGTAAAAAAAAAAAAAAAAAAAAAAAAAGTTGCAGGCCTCTCTAAAATGTGCAGTTTTATCACACAGCACAATGCCACAGATGTCGCAAGTTTTGAGGGAGCGTGTTATTGGCATGCTGACTGCAGGAATGTCCACCAGAGCTGTTGCCCATGAATTGAATGTTCATTTCTCTACCATAAGCCGTTTCCAAAGGCGTTTCAGAGAATTTGGCAGTACATCCAACTGGCCTCACAACCGCAGACCACGTGTAACCACACCAGCCCAGGACCTCAATATCCAGCATCTTCACCTCCAAGATCGTCTGCGACCAGCCACCCGGACAGCTGCTGCAACAATCGGTTTGCATAACCAAAGAATTTCTGCACAAACTGTAAGAAACCATCTCAGGGAAGCTCATCTGCATGCTCGTTGTCCTCATCGGGGTCTCAACCTGACTGCAGTTCGCCGTCGTAACCGACTTGAGTGGGCAAATGCTCACATTAGATGGTGTCTGGCACTTTAGAGAGGTGTTCTCTTCACGGATGAATCCCGGTTTACACTGTACAGGGCAGATGGCAGACAGAGTGTATGGCTTCATGTGGGTGAGAGGTTTGCTGATGTAAATGTTGTGGATCGAGTGGCCCATGGTGGCGGTGGGGTTATGGTATGGGCAGGTGTATGTTATGGACAACGAACACAGGTGCATTTTATTGATGGCATTTTGAATGCAGAGATACCGTGACGAGATCCTGAGGCCCATAAATTACTTATTAACTTATTAACAAGGCCCGGAAACCACCCTGACTCTCTCCAAACTACTCCTCTGGCTCCTCATGCCACTGTACCTACTCTGCTGTAGCATTCCTTTTTACTACTGTTTAACTTATTTTACTATTTATTTAAATTTATTTTATCGTTATTAATACATTCTGTGTGTATATGTTTATACTTATATTGTTTATATTCTTTTCATCCTTCTTATATTTGAATGTCTGACATGCTCCAACAACACCATGACAAATTCCTCGTATGTGCAACGTACTTGGCAATAAAGCCCTTTCTGATTCTGATTCTGATTCTGATTCATTGTTGTGCCATTCATCCACGACTATCACCTCATTTTGCAGCATGATGATGCACGGCCCCATGTTGCAGCATGATAATGCACGGCCCCATGTTGCAAGGATCTGTACACAATTCCTGGAAGCTGAAAACATCCCAGTTCTTGCATGGCCAGCATACTCACCGGACATGTCACCCATTGAGCATGTTTGGGATGCTCTGGATCGGCGTATACGACAGCGTGTTCCAGGTCCTGCCAATATCCAGCAACTTCTTCTTTTATTTTTATTTTTATTTCTTTTACTGACTGGTTTTCGGATCGCCCCGGACACACCCCTACTGGCACTCGAACCCACCGAGTAATAAACATGTCCTACCCAGTCTCGGCGTAGTCTTTTATTGTCCAGCTCTGAGAGGTGAGTCTCCTGGAGGAAAACTACAGTATGTTATATTTCTTAGCTTTCAATGTGCTGAGTATTTTCTTCCTTTTAATTAGTTTACCCATGCCTTTTGTGTTCCAACTACAGATTTTCAACCCCCTAACATGGTCACTCTTGTTCATATAGATGTAGGTTGAAGCATTGGTGTAGCGCAGCCTAAAAACTCTACAAAACATACAAACAACGTCCTCCATAATAGGAGCACACAAAAACAAAACAGGAGTTAAAATACTCCATCAAGAGTGCTAAACGATATCACGATTCACACTCTAAACACTAAATTATATATGTCACTTTCAAGGTTACTTGACACATCAACACCATTGAGAAAGCACCTGCTATGCTAGACATCCTGATCCAACATTAAGTTGCGCAAAGCGCCAGCTACTGCTATCATCTGAACCCAAAATCCCTCATAAACTGAGGGAAAACTATGAAAGTAACAGGGGAACTCTGCAGACCTAGCCTAATAACAATTTGAAGTAAAACAGAGTTTACACCACACACCAATATGCAGAGAGAGTTCTTAGCCCATGATCAATCAAGGCTATGACAGATTAAGAGAGAGAGGAAAAAAAGTAATGCTGAATGCTATTAGCCCCGACCCTTCATAACAGTTTAAGCCCAGTATGGAGAATGAAAAAAACCCAGAAAAAGGTCTTTGTGTTACTCACTGTACCAGCTATACTTCCTTTCAGTGGCAGAAAAAATCCTGAGCGTTGCAGGGGAGGCAGGTGCGAACTTCATGCGCTGGTCGTTAAATTTTTTCTTGCATTCCTTAAACTTCTGACGCTGCGCTTCTACCGCTTTGGTGTAGTCTGGGAAGATGCTGATTTTGTTGTTTTCCCAGATAATCTCGTCCTTAGCTCTAGCCGCACGTTGAATCTGTGACACAGAAAGCACAGGAACTTTGTTACGATAGCTCTAGGTGGGCGGCCCTCCTGGTGTGGTGCCAGAGTGCGATGTGCACGTTCAATGACAAGCCCCCTTGTAAAGTCCACTTCCTCTCAGGTAGCACCCTTTCCAAAAATTCAACAGAATTCTTCCCCTTGCATCCTTCAGGAAAACCACGAATTCTCAAATTATTACGTCTGCTCCTGGCCTCTAGATCATCCACCCATTTTTGCATTTTCGCTAGCTCAGACATTGGAGCAGGAGGGTTAGCCCTTGCCACATCCGTAGCTTCCTCAAGCATGGCAATCCGAGTCTCAACATTATCTAGTCGTTCCGAAAACACTTCCAGTTTCTCGCTTATTGCTGTAGTTGTCTGATTGATTTCCGCCAGGACTGCCTTCTGGCTCGCATCCATCTGCTTCAGTAGCTGGTGCATGTTCGCCACTTCGGTAGCAAGGGCATCAGTGATAGGAACGCCATCTTTATCGCTAGCTATAGCAGTCTTTTCCGCAGCATGGTCAGTGTTTTTAGGCTTGTTGGTCTGCCGTCGCGTCTCTTTTGCCGGTTGAAGTGACATGATAGATGTCAGAAGTTGGCCAAAGTATAATGCCGTCGAGTAATTAGCAGGAAGTAAACTTAAAGGGATGGTTAGGAGTAATTTCACCCTAGGGTCCTTTGCACCATGACCTCGAGCCAAACCCTTCCCCCGCCCCCCAGAAGCTTTTTTCCCTTGGGCGAACATTGGGCTAGTTTGCGCTATCAGCTGAATGGCTTAGTGCAGGCGCTAATGGAACCAAAGGTGTATCTTGTAAATTACACCACTAACAATGCCCGGAATTGTACCAAACTTCTACAGTAGTACAAATAGGTTATGTACTCATAAAACGAGGCACTGGAAAGTTTGTAAGTACACCAGGAGTTTATTTAAATAACACTTGCTGATGGCTTCTACTCTCTGCTGCTACCGCTGCTAGCTAGCAAGCTGTTCTCTCGCTTCTTGCTCCTTCTTCGCTACTTTACAGGTAGCCTCTTCCGGCAATAGATGTCTTGCTGTGTGCGGGATTTCGCGGGATCTCGCGCGATCAGCCAGTTTGCTGAAAACTGTTTTTTGGTATATCCAAGTGTTTACAACTTAGTGTTAACTAATAATTGTTGCAAACTGGTACTACCAACAACATATTAGTGCATTTCTGGAACAAGGCGTCTTGGATATACCAAAAAACTTTTTCAGCAACACCGGCTGATCGCGCAAGATCCCGCACAGAGCAAGACCTCTATTGCCAGAAAAGGCTACCGGTAAAGTAGTGAAGAAGGAACAAGAAGCAAAACAACAGAAGAACAGATCAACGAAATGGCAGAGTTTGAGGTTAACATCGAAGGCGACGATGAGTGTATCAATTTCGAAGTTCGCCCGCACCTATTCGAGCCTGAATACATGGACGAGGAGCTACAACTAATGGAGGAGAATCGGAGATAGCTCAGTGCCTGCCTGCACCTGACATTTCAGTGAAGCTAACGTTAGGAGGACACACAAACCACTCCACAGCGGATTCCTACAAGATTAATAAAGTGTAAATATTGATCATATCATGTCTGTGATCTACGTTGCAAGCATGGTTACTAAACGTTTGTTGTTTCGTTGTGTTAAGTTACTATTAAAGCTGTGTAAGCTAGCATTTAACGTTAGTTAACTGCTAACGTTATCTAAAACAAATTCTAGCCAAGCTAACGCTGGCTTACTGTAGCTACGTTACTGAGCTAATTTGCCATGGGAATCATGTAGGCTTAGTGAGGCCTTACTCAATGGAGCTGTATTAATTATCGTCTTCTCTCTGTAGAACAATGAAACATTGTGTGACCTGCAGGACCCGAGCAGAGCTACGATGCCGTCCCAGGTAGGTCAGTAATGTAGCTATATGGTCTATTATGACAAATTAGGGTGAGGCTATTTGCACCTCTGGTACAATAAGCAGTGTATGCTATTCATACCCTGGTGCAATTAGAAGAGCTATTCGTACCCTGGTGCAATTAGAAATGAATGCTATTCGTACCCCGCCGGTGCACACAGCAATGTGTTCTATTAATACCCCGTCTGGTACAAATATCAATGTATGCTATTTGCACTCCTGTGCATTTACAGTACCTTGGCATACCGTATGTTTGCACACAGTTATTATCCATACTACTCATGTATTACACCTTTTTGGAATATTATTGCCCTGACATTCTTACCCTAACCATAACCAATCCCACTCCTCTTGCCTAAACCTAACCAACCCAACCAGAGCAGGCATATTCATGAGTCTTCCCCTACCACCCTGCAAAAAAACGTTCGCGTTCGTGGGCCCTGACTTGCGCAATTGCGTGCAAATTATCCAATCCAAAATGAAAAAAACTAAATCACTTCCCCAGGGAATTGAACTCCAGGCTCCCAGACCAAAGATCAGTGTTTTAACCACTCACCTAGCAATTCTTACAGAATGTTGTACAACTGTTTACCACTTGGTGTCTTCAAGCCTCAGTTGCTAGGTAACCATACTGTATACAAAAAATAGGTACTAACTAACAAACGGTTGTATGCTTTCACTGAAGACAAAAAGCGCAACTGTAGTATCCATTTTCTAGAAATTCAATTGTTATAAACTTTAGAGACAAAACTTTCCTAATACGCCAGTTTCTGCAGTCATGGAAGATGAACGTCCGCCATGATTTCGGTGCACGCGAGCAACGTGTTTTTGTTGTTACGTCACAGGGTGTGAATAGCTCAGCTGTGTGGCCGAGGCTATTCGTACCATGGGGTGCAAATAGACACTCCGGACAAATTATTATCCAGCTAACTACAAATTGCTGTGGTTGCTATTGGTCTGATAATACACAATGCTAGGGTATTGGTTAAGTTGTACAATGTAGAAGCTGTGAATATAATGTATTCTATCTAGAGGTTCACACATACAGTACATATGCAGTGTTAGCACTGCTTAACTGGTTCATCTTTATAGTTCTGTGCTTTATTAAGCTATAGCATAGCATAAAAACAAACTCAGTAATGATAGTTACATTTACAGCCAAGAGGATGACATTACAAGACAAGAACAAGAATGACAGAATGTTCACCTGTACTTTCCTAGTTATGACAAAGACTGGCTATCCTAATTCTAATTACATGTATTCTGTTGCATTTGCAAGCAGGTCAGCATAAGGAAAGTGTTCATAGTGTTTTTAAAGCCTAAACATTTGCTAATGGCCACTTAAAAGCAAGTTATTTTAATTGCAAATCACCCAAGCTTGGAAGCCGCAGTTATCAATAAGAACTTTGTTACCATTTGATTTGTGTAAGGAACTTTGTTATAATTTTCTGTCACAGCTCACATCAGGCAGCAGGCAGTCCAACCAAGAGGACGTGGTCGCAGCAAAGGGAGAGGATCCTTCGGTCTCTCTGTGGAGGAAACACTACGTTTGCAAAGGCTTCTAACAGCCAGGGTATAGACCGATAGAGTATGTAAAACATTTGAATTATTTCACTCTCAAAGGGGATCCATACATTTGTAAGTCAGGTCACTTTCGTCTGTAACCAAAAATCATACATTTAGACTTTGCAGCTGAAAGTTTAAAGCACTATTTGTTTGTCCAATCCTCTACATAAACTAAAGCCTTCTGAATTTGTTTTTAAAATAAACTCTGTAATTCTACCTTGTTTACAAATGGCTCCATCATCTGAAAATAAAGACGGCCTCTCCAATATTACTAAATATGTAATTTATATAATTAAATAAGACTGGACTTATCACACTTCCTTGTGGGGTACCATTTTCTATTTTGATGTTTTTTTTTAAACTATGTCCACCCACTTGTACTTGTATTGTTCTGTTCAATAATAAATCTTTAATCCAGTTAAACATTCTGTCTCTAACTAGATCATACGTTTTATTTATTAGTCCCTCCTTACACAAAGAATCATAAGCTCTCTCAATAACAAAAATACATTTACCACTTTTTCTTTATTAATAAATGCCATCTTAATATCTTGATCTAAAACAGCTACTGACTGTATTTTTGATAATCCATTTCTAAAACCATTTTGAAAGTCAGCAAAAAATCCTTTACTTTCTAAGTAAAGTAGTTAGATTTGTTATCATTCTTTCCATAATTTTACAAAATACTGATGTTAGTGCAGTAGCTGGATATGAGCTAGGATCAGATGCAGACTGAGCCAGGGACAGGCTGAATATCATTGTAGCACACCGGTGCTAGCTGGTTAGCACACAGTTTGCTTTCTTGGTGTTCACATGTTTGAAAGCCCTCCTGACGTCTTGCATAGAAAGGGAGATAGGTGTGAGAGGTGTACCAACACATCCATTAACCTCTGCTCCAGCTGTTTTAGTTTATGGCTGCCGATGGCCTCAAAGCGAGCAGAAAATGTATTTAGTTCACTTGCTGTAGACACATCAGCACTTGATAAGTAAGAGGGGGTGGACTTGTTATCTGTCATAGTTGGACTTGGACCTTGCCACATCCACATCATTCTGGGGTTGCCCTCCTGGAATTGTAGTTCCACTTTCTTCCCATAGTCTGTTTTTGCCACCTCTCCTGCTCTTCTCACATTGTAGGCTGCTGTTTTGTTGATGTTTCCAGACTGCAGTTCTAATTTGTAGGCTGCAGTGTGTGTGTGTTCATGGCCTCCGGAATGGTTTTGGTAATCAATGGTTTGTGGTTGTGGAATGATTGAGCTGTAGTTCTGGGCACAGCTTTATTGTTTTACAAATGAATCTACCATAGACTGAATTAATCCATAGATGTCTTGAATGCGCAAGCAGAGAGAAAAAAACATGGCCGGTTTATTGTTCACATTAAAGGTCCAACATGTAATATATTTACTGTAATAAATCCATACATTACCCCAATGCGTCATCAGATATAAAGGAAACATGCTAAGTTGAAATACTATCTTTTCTGACAACAATGCTAATGCCAGTATTTTCTCCTTTTGAAATTTCTGTTCCGTGACAGAGTTTCTGTTTGTGTTTTGGCCTGTGTGTTGTTATCAACTGCCCAGTTTGTTAGAGATATACCTGAAAAAAACCTAAACCCAGCACTACAGCTGTAACGTTAGTATAGCCATGAAAGCAGCAAACAAACAGGATCAACGGAGATAGATTCTACCCGAACAGTTGCGTGACCAGAGATGTAACAAACCCTGGGTAAATATTTGAGATGTATTTGAAAGATGGAGACAGCTTAGAGCCCAAAAGGAGGCTGAGTTGGCTAATTTCCTCCTGAACAGGTAGCTAAGCATTAGTTTCAGGTTAATTTATCACGGCTACAAGGAACAGGCATTTTATTTCATTTCAACATTTGTGTATTCACATTGAATTATATGACTAGTACCCAAGTTGGTTACTTGCAAAAACAATTGAGACACAGCCAGTACAGTGATCCTGACTGGTCCTGGCTAACGCTGCCATGCTTACCCTGCTAACTGCTAACGTTACCGGAGGACCAGGCAAGCGAGCCACGGCTGTTTACAACGTGTAGTCTGTTCAGCGGCCGTAGCCGACAACAGTGAGCTAATTTTAAGATAAGAGAGGGGGGCTGTAAATCAAGAAGTGATTGTTGCCATAATTCTAAGCCAATAACGTGTGTTAAGTCGGGTGGAGAGGATGGCAAGGTAGTGTTATTTTTAGCGGTTCCAACCGTAATTCTAAGCCAAAAAAGTGTGTCTGTAGTTGGGTACAGAGCTCGCGTAAGCATAGGCTTTTATGACTTGTCAATATAGCCAGCATCTAACGTTAGCTACTCCGCTGTGTTGTGAAGTAATGTCTGACTATGTGAGACAAGCGTCTAGCAACATTGTTGTGGATGCTGCGGTCTCAGCCTGGCAACCAACGTGAATTTCGGATCTGGGGAGGAGGGGGGCGGGGGAGATGACTCTCTCCAGTATTTTGAATTTGTACTGCAGTAACTATTTTAAACACTAGCTGTCAGTATTACATATTGCGTATAAGTATAAGTAAAGTTTACATATAAGTAAAGTACAGGTAGCTCAGATTTGTACTTAAGTTAATTAGTTACTTTCCATCACTGTATTGGGCTATAAAAATACAATTGACTTGCCTTGTTCTTAAGACGATCAAGGGATGTCATGACAAGAGCTTCCACAAGATGGCAATAGCAGTACAGACAATACAAATATCATTATTTATTCATTTCACACACATTTTCACTACATGAGTGTTCATTTGTACTAGTAATGTGTTAAGTTATTTTTGGTGATCAAAATGAAAAAGTTAATTGTCTAAATCATTCCATACTGCATGGTAACCTTTCAGACATAAAGTTTTAGTGGTCTGGTACAGTTCTGACATAATGCCTAAAGAAGTGGTGACAGACACACAAGTTAAATCCCAAGTTTGGGGCCACATATCACATTTTCCAAATGTGTAGCTTTACATTTGTTACTCTTGA
Source organism: Sander lucioperca (assembly GCF_008315115.2). Classification (NCBI taxonomy): domain Eukaryota; kingdom Metazoa; phylum Chordata; class Actinopteri; order Perciformes; family Percidae; genus Sander; species Sander lucioperca. Next base: position 29,923,924 of record NC_050181.1, read on the forward strand.
TCAGTTTGATATGAATGAACATGACCCCTGCTCATAAAAGAAGGAAGCTGTGCAAGTATAGTAGACTTTGTTTCAACTTTGTTGAATGTTAAATGTATTCAGTGAGTTATGGCTTTTGTGAAAACAATTAAAATGGTGGGCTGCACACATAAATTGATATGATTACATTTTGTATATCTGGTTTCACACAGTTCTCTTTAAAGTGACTTGCTGCCTGGAAAGATTCACTCAACTCAGAAGCCAGAGTTGCTAATTTCCAAGTTAGGTTATTGACGAACAACACACACACACACGCTACCCAGAGGCCATTAATCTGCACTCATACTTCAAGCCTTTGAATTTGTGCTGAATTTGTGCCTTTAGTGGAGCTATCATGTCGTAGCCCAAAATAGGGCTGGTGTGTTGGGCTGTTCTTTAAACCCAGTCCGTCACTGGTCTGACCAAAGAGAAATGTTTTAGCAAATGGTTGTTATTCAAAAAGGTTCCATAGGATGGCAGTAGCAGTCCAGAGACAGACAAACTGCGCCCCCGTTCACCTCTTCATCTGTTCTCAGTCAGCAGGGACCCCAATATGGATACCTCCTGATGAGAAACACTTCAGCTCTGAAATAAAGCTCCATAACTTTATTAAACAGAAGCTGCTACAGAACCATATTACTTATAGTTTGAACAATTATCCATGCATGGTGCCAAATAGACTCCCTGCTTCAGTACCAGGTGTACACTGGAGTTCTATCACTGTTTAGCATTACACCCATCACATATACATTTCTATCAGCTGTTCCACTTCAAGCGAATGTTTGTCAGTGTTCAAAATAGTTTGCCATGTTCCTGGTGTAGCAACAAAGCCCCAAGACTTACAATTCAAACAAGGTAAAGCCTTTGATCTAGAAGTATTCACATTCTTTAAGTTCTTATTTAAAAGTTAAGTTTGTAAAATGTCTTCATTGTGTACACTCAACACTTCCTATTTATTTAACATTATACAATCAGATTCACTTACACATAGATTTCAACATGGTGATCTTGGTGGTCAGCCGAGGCCGAGGCCCACATGGTCCAAGGCCCCTGCTGATGTCCTAATTTATCCCTACCAGCTCAAGGACATTCCTGGAATAGTCTGCGGATGCTATTCTGTGTGCGTGGCCAGCCAGGATGTGTAATGTTCTTTATTCATTGTTTTGCCCTGAAGTCAGCAGTGCAGGTAGTGCTTTCTCCTGCATTGCGTAGCACTCCTAACAAGCTCAAATGAATTGTCAGGATGACATAACAGATGAGATATGGTTAAGGCAGGGTAGAAGGTTCAAGATAGTATAACTAGTTGGAGTAAGGGGCCTAAGAAGATGACTCATGTGTTTTGGGTTGGTCTTCGTATGTGGATAACTAACTATCCAGAGTACGTTGATGATTTGACACAAGTCTTGATTTTATGGTTCTTCGAAGCTGGTTTAAAATTAATCTGGAACAGTTGCTATAGCAACAAGTCCTAAAACTCAAACCTGCAAAAGTACAGTTTATGGACAGTTAGCTGGATGATTACCCCGATGGTTGGGAGTGAATCCCATTTATGAGCTCATTGTGGAGCACAATGCAGAACAAAACAACACCAACATAACAAAAAACAGGCCGTACGATGCCCTATAAGACCAATTAGAATTGAGAATTTAACAAAGCTGTGTAATAAAATAATATAATTAAACATAGGGTATATGATGGTTTAAGTGTGTAGTTGTATTGAATAAAACTTCAATAATTGAACAGATAAAGATGTTTGCTTCTCAGTTTTTATAATAAATAAAAATCATTTTATATTGTCTAAAGATTAGCACCATACAAACAGGGAGAACATTACATACATAGAAAAAGAGGGGTTTAGTGGATCAATCTTCCAGATTTTAGTCAAACAATTTTTTTTTCCACTTTTCTTTTTAAAAGCAGTCATGGCGAGCAGGTGTTATTTCTAAAGTTTAACACAACGGCTGTCAAAATAATGCTGTGAGCATTTGGATCAATTGGAGCCTGTGGAACCTGCAGTGATGTGTGTGTGGGAACAGCTCAGTGACTGACTGAGAGCATCTTTCACAGCCCTACGTGTCCCAAAATGCATTGTCACACTGCTTAGGCAGTCCTTGTAAATTCACTACATTTTGAAATATTACTTGGCCGAATCAAATCCATCAGCTGGCCATCTGTCATTCTTAATTGCATTGCACGAACTGGATCATGTAAAAAATAAATTCACGATATGCTGTAAATAGTGGAAGCCACTGTTTGTTCTTGTGAGCAGCCTGGGCCCCATAATCCATTCATGTTTTGTTTTTTAGCTTGCTTACATCAAGTTCAAATTATTCTCTTTATTACATAAACTCCCTGGGAACCATCAACTTATCTGGGTGGAGAGGTTTGTGTGTCCCTATGAACCTGATGGCTGTGTTGTCTGGAGCCTGGGGGTCCTGGTAGGGTCTCCCATGGCAAAGTGGTCTCAGGCAAGGGGCCAGACTAAGAATGGTTCAAAAGCTCTATTAGTCAACAAGGAAGAGGAAGCCCGGGGCCTACATCTGGAGCCAGGCCCAGATGGAGGGCCTTTCTCCACCTTTGACGCTCCTGTAGCAAAGGTTAGTATTCTCTTAGCCAGCACTTCCAAAGAAGGTCAGAGATGTTCTGTACTATACACCTCCTTTTGATGTAGAGATCAGCTTTCTCAAACAGTCCAGGTGGTAACACTGGTTGTCTTTTCATTGTATGCAGGTGATTGGGCGTGAGAGCCTCCAGATCATCGGGGTCTTCAGTTAACTGAATGGCTTCGACTTCACAAAGAACTGTATGGAATCCTTCATCATCCAGGGTTTGTTGATGCAAAACTGATGTTAGAATCTGTTGAACCATCCTAATTATGCATTCCCACACACCTGCATGATGAGAAGCTGTTGGTGGGTTGAAGCTCCTCTTTATCCCTCCCTGTAGAAAAGCCTCTTGTATTTTCTTGTGACTTAAAGCAACGAGAGCTTCTCTCAGCTCCCTTTCAGCTCCCTTTCAGCACCAACAAAGTTGGTTTCATTGTTGGAGCGTATATTACAGACCTGTCCTCTTCTTCTAAAAGCAAATCTCCGCAGAGCATTTACACATCAGTCAGTATCCAAAGAGTAAGCAACTTCCAAGTGTACTGCTCTACATGCCATACAGGTAAAAATGACTCCATAGCGATTTTCTAGGCTACATCCTCTCTTGACCTCATTTGGTCCAAAATAGCCAACTCCCACATTGGTGAATGGAGGAAGATCTGGAATAGCTCTCTTTGGGCAGGTCGGCCACTTCCCTTAATGGCACTTACAGAAGCCACAGTTGGACAGGATTTTTCTTCTAAGAAAAAGCACTGGTAAGGGACTGTTTGTTATTTATTTAAGGGGCCACTGGAGGAGTTTTGAGACCTGTAGCCAAAAAAGACATGACCCTCCCCTTGCCAGTAAAAAAATTTCTATGACTCTTCAAAACAATTCGGAAAAAAGGCATGACCCTCCCCCAGCAACTTATCGATGCCTTCTGTACTGGTTTGCACTTCGCAAAGATATACAAGCTCCCATTGTTTTGTTTTTTAAAGTCATGACATACATGACTAAACCTCTGCATTCTGATCTGACGCATCACACTCCTCTGTTATGGTGTGGTGGCCATTTCAGTAGATTTACTCACTAACATTGTTGTGAAAACACAATAAGCATGGAAACTAACTGCATTGCTGCATTACTTCAAATACTAAGTTACTCATCTAGTAAACTAGTATTCACATGAAATAAAACAATAAAATATTGAGACCAGTCAGCAAGGCACTCTGGGTAACATTCAACACACAAACTGGTTGCTCGTCACTAGGCTTCCTCCACTTCGCCATTTAAACAAAGTGGAATAAACGTATAAAAGTCCAAATCTACACAAAACCCGCAATCAGTTAGTAAGCTGACATCAAATGTGGCACTTAGGAAACCTTTATTGCAACCTTGACACGGTAAGATGTCCAGACTAGTGCAACGGTAACTTTCGTTTTTTGCGTCCTGCTGCTCCCATCGTCAGCCAGGAAATACTTTGTTTTACTAAAGCAGTATATGAAATCTGATGTATTACCTACCACCATTTAGTTGTTTTGTGTTATTTAAGATATTTATAAAATATCTGGTCATGCCAGATATAATTAATTATTCCACTCATTTTTTAATCAATGAAATTACCCGCTTCAGCCACCAGGGGGCAGCTCTCCCTGCCCCCCAACAACTCTGCATATGCGGTCAGACCATCTGGTAGCGAAGGAGGGCCGAGACTAAGAGCTACATGGAAAAATATGCACCAAACAAGCCACTTTGAAATGTTGCTGTTTCATGAATGCAAAAGTTGGGTACCCCCCCCCCTCTGGACTGAAAAATGTTGGATGACCCTCCCCTCAGCAAAGAATAAAAAGACATGACCCTCCCCTATTTTCCTCCGGTGGTCCATTCCATAAATACCGAACAGTCCCTAATCTAATATTTTTTCCCCCGTAATCTGGAGAGAATGTGGTTTCTCCCACAATGGCCCACCTGTTAGTGAATGTTCTTTAGTATTAAAGAGGATACATGTTGATCTTTGGATAGGATGACTGGATGTTTTGTCTCCTCAGACATTGCAGCCTTACTCAATCTCCCTCCAAGCACTCCAGCCTCCAAATTGGGGTCCAGTTTGTAGATTGTACTCTCCTTTTGCACTCCACATTTGCCAGATGATAATGAAATGATGGATATTTCTGCTTCTGCAAAGTACTCTGGAGTCAAACAGTCCTTCAAATGCAGTTTTAATGTGCCATTGATGTCTGCATCCTTTTGACTCAGTTGTTGTCTTTTTCGGCTCATTTCATTTAGAGCCTTCCTGATTTTCAGGATACACGCAACTGACCTCTTCAACCTTCTCAAGTCAGAGCAGTAGGTTATTGGTTGCTTTGTAGCATTTGGTGTGTCCTTGACTATCACTGCATTAGCTATTAGCTCCCTTTTGACCTTTGGGTCATCAACAGCAATCTCGGAATCCAAGATTCTTACTGGACACACTTCCTCTGTTTTCCACAGAAATTCAGGACCTTCAATCCATCTTTGGTTTATCAAAAAATGACCTATCGTTAACCCCCTTGAGGCTTCATCTGCAGGATTCTGCGTGGTATGAACATACCTCCACTGAGGGACATCAGTTGCACTGCAGATGGTAGATATCCTGTTCGCCACAAAGGTTTGAAATCTCCTGTCCTCGTTCCTGATATACTTCAGAACTGAAGTACTATCAGTCCAGAAACATGATTTGTCAAGTGGAAGCTGAAATTCATGCTCTAAGCATCGTGTCAACTCAAATGGCGAGAACAGCTGCAGTGAGTTCCAAACGAGGAATCGTCACTTGCTTTAGTGGCGCCACTCTGGCTTTTCCTAGCATGAAAGAGACACGGACACTGTTGTTCTGCATCCTGAGATATGTCACAGTACCATATCCACTATCACTGGCATCTGAAAAGTCATGTAATTGGCCATTAGTGAGTTGTCCAAAATCTGATGGCTTGAGGCATCGATCCACTTTGAATGCTATCACCTTGTCTAGGTCTCGTAACCATTTGATCCATTGCTGTTGGAGAGCAGAGGGAATCTGATTATCCCATCTATTGCTCCTCCTACACAGATCTTGTAGTATGAGCTTAGCTGTAAGTGTGAGTGGTGTAAGAAATCCTAAAGGATTAGAAACTGAGCTGACCCCCGATAGAATCCTCACGCCTAGAATGGGGCTGTTCCTTGAGTGACATCTTGAACTTGAAAGTGTCTTTCTCAACTCACCAATGAAGGCCAAGGGCTCTCTCTCTCTGATTCGTGGACAGGGAAAAGATTTTCTACTTTATTTCGTGGTGGTCACCACGAAATTGGAACGTTACCATTTCACGAACTGTCATGGAACTTCCATGCGACTGGGCTGCAGCCTGCTCTGGGGGAGATGGTGACAACATGATCCGCGGTCTCGGGGGGACACAACAACGGGGAAATTAAACGCTGCACGCCGGCGACAACTGCCATGACACTGGCCTGCTCTGGGGGAAGCGAAAACTGGGACGCCACACGCGGTAGACGGTCAACAATGGCTGCCGGGACACGATCCGCGGTCTCTGGGGGACGCAACAACGGGAAAATTAAACGCTGCACGCCGGCGACAACAACGGCGACAACAACGGCGACAACAACGGCGACAACAACGGGACGCGCTACAACAACGGGACGCGCTACAACAACTGGACGGTTGTGGTTAGGAAAAGAAAGACGGGGAAAGGTTATGGTTAGGAGAACAAGAATGCGGAAAGGAACTACCACACGTGGGACGCGATCCCCGGTCTCCGGGGGGGAAAGTCCTGTGTTGTTTGACCCATCCACCACCCCAACCAACCTCCTTACGCGGATGTTTGGCTTTTCAATACTACTCGCTGCCATAATTATGCTGTTATCACGTAATATGCGTCCCATTCAAATACATTACTTTAAAATTAGTGCTCACCAACACAATAAAAACCAGAAAAACGTGTCCCTGTACACAAATCAATAGATTAAATTACGTCACCATTTCATGAACTGCCATTAGACTGGGCTGTATCATATTAACCCTGGATTATACAATGGTGTCATGTGAGTCAACCAGTGTATTTAGGCCTACCTAATTTCTCTCTCCAAAGTCACAGAATAACTTCAGTAGTCACAGGCTTACTTGCTTTGGTCTTTGTAAAGCATTAAAGTTCAACAAAGAATGGTTCACATAAGAAACGTTCCTTTTTTTATTTTTATTTTCTATGTACACCCTTATAAAATCACCCCAGTAGGCGAAAATGATTTATTATTTCCAAATAGAGCTATTTATATCATCTTGTAAAACATAGTCTTTTTCTTATATTGCAATATATATCGCAGGGAAAAAAATATTATATATAATGTTTTCCCCAATATCGTGCAGCCCTAGTGTAGACCTCTGGTAGGTCATAAAACGTTGTCAACCTGTAACTGTAAACTGATGCACTTGAGCCCATGGTTCGTAGTCTGATTTTAGTTTTCCTTCCATTCATATTTAGTTTCCTCATCTGGTTTTCTGAGCAAAATGTGGCTGTACTGCCTGGGTCAACAAATGCATAGGTTTGTATGACTTTGTCTCCTTTGCTGGATTTTACCTGAACTGGTAAAATAGATAAAATCCCGTCATTATTCCGGGCCCCTGCATGACCACAGACAGGTTTATAATGGCTTTTTCTACTCTCAGGAGTACATAGAATATGAAAAAAACATGTTTACTAAAAGCTTTGATTACTAAAGAGTTTGCTTGGCTCCACAACATTATACAGTAATGTTATATGAAGGGGAATGCATGAAACAGTTACAGAATCTAAACTATTTTTGTTGTGCAAAGTAGTAAAATAAACTTAAATCAAATAAATACACATACCAACAACTTCAACATGGGGTCATCCCTATGTTATGTTCCCCGGGTCCTATGTTCCAACGTTTTTCCCAAAAAGGGTCCTATGGGTTAGGGTTAGGGGTTAGGATCCCTTGGTCCAAGATAAAGTGACATAATTAACAGAGCAGCCAAAGAGCTGCATGCAGCTCAAGACCTGCAGGTTTGCCACCCCTGACCTAATCTTTCCTCGTCTAGGCCTATTTGCATATGCGCGTCAAACGTAGGCCTACATAGGCCTATTTGCCATGGAATTTGGCAGTAATGGTGGAAAAAGTAACAGACATAGGACCCTTTTTCAAAAAAGGGGTCAGGGAACATAGACATAGGACCCGGGGAACATAGACATGCTCCCCTTGAACATTGCTTCCTTATCAAAACAAAATAGTTGTGAGATAGTTGTATAAACGCTACTTGGCCACAGGTAACATTAGGTTGTTGTAGAAAAGTGGGCGTCTGAATGTAGCTCCGCTGTTAGCTTGCTTTGTTGTTGTTTGAATAACGTTAGTAGTTTGGCGGAAGTATTTCGGTGAGGCAAGACATCTTAAATCCAGTGTTTAAATCATTGCTCTGAACCCGTCTTTCTCGACGGTCGGTAGCGGGACCGTAGGTAGATTGTTATTGCGTTCATAATGTTGATCCGCTGCATGCTTGAGGTGACAGGTCTTTAACGTTAGCACGGCTGAGTAACGTTAGAGCGACCGAGTAACGTTAGCAACAACAGTGGAGCGACCGGAGCTTCTCCCAGTTTAACAGTTATGCTACCTGGCTAGCTAGCAGCTATAATGTTACCAAGCATGCCGTTCAGCGGTGTAAATCTGTAAATTATTAGTGTTACAAATTGTACAACAATTGGACAACTCCATAGGAAACAACAGGGAGGATTCATAAAATTAGAAATTAATGGTGGATTTATTACGTTTATTTACTCAAAAACCCTGACAAATAACAATGGTCAAACGATGTGCATGGGGGACGTGTAAGACCGATAGCCGGTACCATGAGAGGCTAGAAACTGGGGTATATTTCATCCTTTTCCCCAAGCCGAAACGGGACAAGAAGAAATGTATACTGTGGATCAGACTGTGTGGCAGGCGAGAATATCAACTTAACGTCAACAAAATTAACAAGGAGATCTACATTTGTTCAAAGGTAAGACAACATTTAATATAATCATCACTTTGTCACAAACAATAGTAGTTTCTACCCTCCTATCGGTAACGTTAACAAATCGCGGCTAACGTAAACAGAAATTACATCAACATTATCTCGGTTGCTAGCCTAGCACTACCTGTCAAGGGATATATGTAAACATGTAAACATTGGTTGACATGTCTCTATATTTAGTATGATTTTTTTTTCTCCATACGTGTTAGATACATGTAGTAATGTGACTGTAGTTACTTGTAAACTTCATCTGACATTTTCACTCAGTCATGTTAACGTTACATTGTATCATAGCTTAAAAGTTACTGCTACTGTTGCTGCTGTTACACTGAAGCAAGTTAATTGCAACACCTAAAAATGTGCTGCAGAGTAGCCCATCTAGTCTAGGACCAGTCTACTTTTTACTGCAATAACTTAACCCTCTACAGCATAGCGTTGCCCTCAGGCAACGGAAAGTTTGCTTAGGCCCCATATCCAGTAGCCTGGTCCTACCAGACTCTCGTACATTTCATTTGTACAGAGAGTCTGGCCACTCTCCATTGACGAGTGTTAACTTCCTTGAAGGTGGGTACTCTGTTGAAGTTTAAAACTATTGGATCTGCCCAGAGCCACTCTGGATCTGCCATAACCAATCGCTAACGTTTGGTCGTGACGTATGTCATGCGCATGTGCAACAAGAGGGGAGACCGACAACAACTATTGGCTTATATTTAGCATTAGCATCACTAGCGTTAGCCTTAGCCAATTCCTTCACCACTAACAGAGCGAGCTGGAAAATCAAATTGTTCCCGAACTCCGTGGGGAGGAGGGCAACAACATCATGGCCAGCAACACAACTCAGCAAAGATTGTTCTTGCTCGGGCTTTAACTTCTGGATATTCGGCAGCATTGCTGCCACAACGGACCGAATGGCTTCGCTCGCATCTTTCTAGTGCACGTCCTCAACATCATCGTTCTCAGCCACTCCCTCTGTTTGCTGATTGGACCTACAAATATTTGACCGGAGAAAACCCAAGAATATACCGCAAACACAGACGGAGTACTGAAGGGAAATGAAAATTGAGCGGAAGTAAGTAGGAGGGCGGAGCCAGGCTACATATCCAGTACTTGTTTTTTTAAATGATTTCAACCAATTAGAATTTTCCAAAAAGTATCAAAGAACAGTCCAATAAGATGTGGGACCCACTATCAAGCACCATTTGAAGGCGGGACTTCCTTTTCTGACACTTGGTCACAGGAGCACATGGCGTGAGAAGAAGGTAAGATTAGTTGCTTTAGTAATCTTATTTAAAATGACATTAACTGTTAAAAAAAAATATATATATATATATATATATATATATATATTGGTGTGTATGAAGGTGTAGAGATGCCTTTTATTAGGTTTTTGGAGTTTTTTTAATTTAGCATGTTCAGAAATTCTTTTTTTCTTTTCGTTGCATCAGAGCAACATTGTGCGACAAGGGGGTTCTTTTCAAGGTGTCTTTGCAGACAATGTGTTTGCATGTATTAGTGCACAATATAAGCTCTCAATAAAGTTGTGTTCTATTTTTTATTTAATTGTACTTACTTTAACACATTTTCACAGAAAAATGGACACAAGATTTTTCTATGGTAGTAAAAAGCAGGATCCACCCATTAGGCAAATCCCATCTGACAGTGAGGACAGTGAGATAGACAGCAGTGACAGTGAGGAGGAGTGGAATGGAGAAAAAGGTTTGAGCAGAAGTGAAAAATAACTTCTGAAGTTCTGACAGTAGCTAGGTTGTTCAAATGATAGGTTTATACAATAGACAGCATACAAAATAGGAGTCAAATAAGAAGTTGTAGTTATTCTTGTTGTGTTTTCGTTGGCATTGGAAACTTACTTTTCATATATTTGTATAGACACTCTGGATATCAGTGAGAATGAAGATGAAGACACATATGAAGATGACAATCTGTCTGAAGATGACAGTAGCTCTTCCAAGACCCCTCGATGGAAAACGTGTCACACCACTGCTTCTCCAGTACACCCTGAATGGTTACACATCCCTCCTTCAGCCGATGAAATTCTGTCTCCATACCAATATTTTAAAAGTCTTCTCTCTGACAACCTCTTTGAGCTTATTGTTAATGAATCAAACCTGTATAGCATCCAATGCAATCCTGCCAAGCCACTCAACCTTACTGTTCAAGAACTTGAACAGTTCTTTGGCACTGTGCTCCACATGTCGTTGTTCGGTCTTCCAGCCACCCGCATGTTTTGGAGCCAAAATAGTTGGACATGTTGCTGATGTGATGCCTCTTGCACGATGGAAGGCAATCAAAAGATTTCTCCATTTCAGCGACAACAGTTGTCAGCCCACGAGAGATATGGCTGACTACGATGAGCTATACAAGATTCAGCCTCTCCTAAATCCCATCCTCACCAAGCTGAAACAACTTCCTATATGTGAGATGTTGTCTGTGGATGAACAAATGGTGCCATTTAAGGGCAAGAGCAGAATCAAGCAGTACCTACCCAGTAAACCAAGAAAATGGGGTTACAAAATATTGGTCCTTGCTGGATCAGATAGTGTTCTACACAATTTTGAAGTGTATATTGGGAGTGCTGTCCATCCACCTGAGCTTCCAGATATAGGGGCAAGTGGGAATGTAGTACTGCGCCTGGCAGAACCAGTACCGAAGAACAGAAATTTCAAGCTGTTCTTTGATAACTGGTTTAGCTCAGTCCCACTGATGCTCGTGTTGTCCCAGCAAGGCATCCACTGTTTGGGTACGGTGCACTGTAATCGCTTGCCAGGAAGTTCCATGATGTCAGACGCTGATCTGAAAAAATCTGGCTGTGGGTCCTTTCAGGAAAAAAGCGCCAATGTTCGAGATACCCAGCTGCATGCAGTCAAATGGTAGGACAACAGGCCAGTCACCCTCTTCAGTAGCTATGTAGGTGCTCACCCTGTATCCCATGTTGACAGATGGGACCAGGGGCGGATTGGCCATCTGGCAAATCTGGCAAATGCCAGAGGGGCCGGACCAATTTTTTTAATGTGGGCTGGTCAGATTTTTTTTTTTTAAATATACAAATGAATTGTCTTTACAGACAGACAGCGCATAGGGTGTTTTTTATCGCTTGCGCGATTTCGCTATGGTTATAATCATAATAATATTAATATTAATAATTATTATTATTATTATTAAGCATTTGGCCAGTCGGCAACGGCCGGCCTGGTCCCAAGATGGGCCAGCCTGGTCCCGAGATGGGCCGACCGACCCAATCAGAAGTTACTCAAATTGGGACGTTCAGTCAAAATCAAGCACTTCACCTTCAAACAGGATCTCCGTTTGCAGGGTTCAGGCTGTACTGGACTCTCCCAGTGATTATGATGTTCTTGGGGACCGGCTGCAGCAGCGTGAAGCCGCTGCTGACGGGCGCAGAGCTTCGCCGGAGCTCTGACTGTCAGTCCGCGCGGCCGTCTGAAGGCATCAGTATTAAATCGACAGTTTCATTACTCGACTTGTTGTCGCGTTAAATAGTAGTCTAATTCAGTGTTTTGGTACAGTTGGTTTTAACACCTGATGCGAAGAGGAGTAGCCTACACATGACAACCCTGAACAAGCAGCGTCATTCTGCGCTGTCTTTCTGCTGTGCCCTATTCACGTAGTGTCACATTTTACACTTTGTAGGTTTAACTCTGCAATTAATCCGCGGTTCACATGTATGCATGCACTGTGGTAGTCCGTTACACTGTAGTCTCAAAATCCATGCACCATCACTGATCATTTTTGATCAATAGAATGTAGAAAAAAAGTTACCATAAATCCCATAAAACAAATCGACTTTGCTGTCCTGCCCATGTCCCGGACGTGAAAGCCCCCTTACTGAACTACTGAATATTATAATATTCCATTATATTTTGATTTTAAATTGTTACCTGCCACCAGAATTTTGTGATATCCTTGCCATAAATATAGACATTTTTACCATAAATTGGTGCCCAAAATGTATCAGAATGCAGGAATTGAAGTCTTTTACCCTCAAAAATTTCCTGGGGGAAACCATAGACTGTATAATATGAATAATATTAAGACTGTCCTTGACCGCCACAGCTTCCAGGCCAAGGACATCTGGAACATGGATGAGCGGTAAATTCATTAAAAAAAAAAAAGTATAAATAAGATAGGCAGCCAGGAGCCAGGAGCCAGGTCCTCTCCTGCAGTTGCCCCTCCAGGAGCCAAGTCCTCTGCTGCAGTTGCCCCTCCAGGAGGCGCCTCTGCCACCACCACCTGGACCTCTGCTGCAGTTGCCCCTGCCATCCTCTGCACCACAGCCGCTGACACCTGCCCGCCTGCTGCGGAAAGCCAAAATGATGAGGAGTGCCTTGTGTGCTGCGAGCCCTTCAGTGCCTCCATGCCTGGAGAAGTGTGGGTGCAGTGTTTCTTCTGCTACGGCTGGGCACACAAGGCCTGTACCGCTGAAATGGGGAACTATGTTTGCCACAATTGCAATGAGGAGTAAAAGGAGAAATAATAATAAATATTAAATGTATTTATACACACACACACACACACACACACACCTGCACACACACACCTACACACACACACACACACCTACACACACACACACACACACACACACACACACACAATTATAGTAGGCTAATAATAATAAAAAAGTAATTTTGCCTGTTCTTGTGGCTTTTCTATTTTCATGCATGACACACCTGGTATTTTTTATCCTTAACAATCATCCAATAGTGATCATACACTGTTCAACACTAGGGTATAAGTTGGGCTACACAACTGTTTGTTGTCATGTAGGCTAGCCTATGCTGCTGAAGCTCGCTAACCTAAACCATTCTCAATCCATCATCATCCATCATCCATCACCTTCCAGTGTTCAATCTTAAATTAATATTCTCTTTAGTCCACTATTGTAACGTACTCATCACCTACATGTGTAGATTAATACAATATTTTAGAACATAAAGTAAGTTTGGCTACTTAACTGTTGACTACGAATCCAGGTGCATCCGCACAGCAGGCTGGTCGAAAGGAAAGAAATTTAGGCGAGGCGCTCCATATGAGACGGAACCTGTGTCGTGTCTTGCGGTTGATTTCTTCTTCTGTTTTTTAAATAATTGACTGACTGTTCAACTGCGCATCACTCGACATGACTCAAGGCAGGAAAATAAGGTAATAAAAAATGTACTCGTCCACCTCGCTTAAAAAAAAAGGGGGAGTTTAATCCAAATGCGCATCTTTGCCATTGACGCATGGCACAAAAACTATTTTGGGACTGTTAATATTACGAGAAATTAGCTAATATTTTAATAATACCGACTAAACAAGTCATTTGTTAGGTATGTTTCATAAAAACCCAAATAAGGTATATGGTTTAAGTTAATATTATAGTGTTTCATTCGTCCCCCATGCCCGTTTCATTCGTCCAGGCCAGGGGGGACGGATGAAACAAAATGCACGTCTGACTTCTGCTTAAATAATTCCCGAACGGTTTCGTTCAGAGCTGAAAATGCAACTGTATTTGACAGAGGACAGATGTAGGTTGCTAGTGACTAAATATTAGCTTTCGGTGTTTTACGATGTCTTTGTAAATTACGTCATCTTACTTTATACGCTTCAGGCTGTTACAGCTAGCTCAGGGGAGAGACTGGAAGACACTAGGTGGTACAGCCTGAGATAGCTAGCTCAGGGGAGAGACTGGAAGACACTAGGTGGTACAGCCTGAGACATGCACAATACAAAAAATTGCCTTCTGAATTTTTGTTATGCTTTTCCCTCCCTTGTACCGAACCGAACCGTGATGTCTGAACCGAGGTATGAACCGAACTGTGACTTCAGTGTACCGTTCCACCCCTAATATATATTTATATACTCGTACCACATTGGTCTGTAGTATTCTCTCTACTACTGCAGTACTTTCACAGGGATATATTTTCCATAATGAAACATGTACCACCTATTTTGTACTACAATATTTAATTGTACGAACAATAACACAGTGAAACTATCGGTAGCTTGTGTGTGGGTGATCTAAAGTAACGTTTCAATGGTCTTTCATAATAAATTAGTTTTTTGAACCAATGATTGTGCAAGTGCAATATTTCTTTAAAGATATGAATGCACAATGCAGTGTTTTGAACATTGGATAGCCTGTGTTACAAGTGATGACCGTTTTGAGTTTTGTGTCTTGAGTTTTGAAAAATGACATCAAGGTTCTGAAATGAGTAGCAAAGGGATTGTAAAAAACTGTATTAAGCCGTTAAATAAACGCACAAAGTGCTTATCACAGCTAGAGTGAATTAATTATGCATACAGTTAGACTGAAGTATTTCTCTGTCAATAGTTAGGCTACTTGCCTTCTGCTTGGATGCATTGAAATTTAATACATGCGGTGTTGAGGTTAGTTAACGTTCCTCCAGTGTGTGTGTGTGTGTGTGTGTGTGTGTGTGTGTGTGTGTCTGTGTGTGTCTGTGCATGTGTGTCTGTGTGTGTGTGTCTACGCGTGTGTGTCTGTGCGTGTGTGTGTGTGTGTGTGTCTGCGTGTGTGTGTGTCTGTGCATGTGTGTTTGCGCGTGTGTGTGTGTCTGTGTGAGAGTGCGTGTGTGTACTCTTAAAAAATTTCAAATGCAAATTTCTTTGCGTAAATGAAAAGTGCACTGAATACAAATGTGTTTTGCCTAATATATTTCTCATGTGTCTTTGATAGTAAAACATGATGTTTAGTGCTCATAATTAATGCGCGTAGGAATCCACTTTTCCTAAAAGAGTCTATATTTTCATTTAAAATTGTTTTTATACACATTACACAAAAGGCAAAGAAAATACAATCACTTTTACCTATTTTGGCCATACACGGTCATATTGACCGCTCTGATTTTCGCGGTATTGTTTTTAATCTTTCGCGCGGTTGAAGATGCATATTGGTTGCTTGGTAACTATCATCGTCTCTGTCAGAGAAACGTCACAAGCGGTCTCGAGTAACAAGTGTGGGCATCACCGATGGGCCGAAGGCAAAGCCAGAGTCGGTAACGTAGGCTACTGGAGGAAAAAAGGGCAGTGGCACACGGTCTGAACAGCGCTGCGCACCACAAAAGACACCAAAACGGAGGCAGTGCCAGGTTAGGTTAGGTTAGGTTATAAATGTTCAAATAAGATACTTTTAGGTTTTATCTGCCTGTTATGAGTTATGTTAAATGAATTTCCATACCATATTCTTCAGATATGAATGTAGCCTACTAGAATTGTGGCGAGCGGTCATTTTGCCAGATTCCAAACTCTATAATCTCTAGTTAGTAATTATGGAATTATGGCACGAATTAACAGGTGTTAAGGGGAGACACGGCAGGCAAAAAACATCGGCTTTATTCACTGGTCGATTTTTAGATTTTGTGCTATTTGTCTTCAATAACATGTCTTCTTTCAGACTTGTGGTGAAAAAAAGTCCAAAATACACATTTAGGTCTTTATTTTACTACACTTTGTCTGTTTGCGTCTGTAGATTTCTCCTAAATTCAACAAAAGTTGGCGTTCTGAATCATCATGCTGCACCTGCTAGCCAACAAGAGGAGCTCTGCATGTTGTCTGATGAAGTGGTCAATGAGGTTCTTGTAGATGCGCTAGATGTTGAGGAGGATGTGGTGCCTGATGAAGCTCATGGGAAGTTCATGGAAAACTTGGCTCTTTTCTATTTGAAAATGCAAGCTAAGATGCTTATTCCAGCCACCACTATCCAAGCTATCGTGGAGGAATATCAGGAGGTTCACAATGGCAGCATGAAGTATATAATGTCAAAGCTTCATGAAAAATTGACCGTGTTTAACCTGCCTGACACTGAAATAAGTCAGATTCTTGATGATTTGTCCAAGGAGGATCTCTTTAAACAGTGCCATGTAGGGCCCGTGAAATCTGACCACACTCGAAAAATGTTTTTCAATTATGTTGAACCCACTCAGATGTATTTAGGTGCAGATGCAGCTGGCATTGAACGCTTTTTTCAGTACATACCAATCAAGGAGACCCTGAAGTCTCTCCTCAGTCAGGCAGCAGTGAAAGATCAGTACAGACAGACCAGGATGAAATTAATGTCTGACTCTCAGAGTGATGTTCTGACAGACGTGATAGATGGAAAATCCATTAAAGATAATGTTTTGTTGAAAGAAGCCCCCTCATCCCTGTCCGTAGTGCTATTCCAGGATTCATTTGAGGTGGCCAACCGTCTTGGATCTGGTAGAAAGAAGCACAAAATACTGGCCGTCTACTTGACACTTTGTAATATATTGCCCCACAACCGGTCATGTGTCGATCCCATGCAGTTGGTGTTACTCTGCAGGGAGGAGGACTTCCATTTCTTCGGGCAAGACAACATTTTCAACCTGCTTGTATCTGATTTGAAGGACATTAGAGGAATTTGGCTTTGAAACAGAAGTTTGGCAGCAATCTGAAAGGAGTGTTGATAGCAATATCAGGGGACAATCTAGGGTCACATTGTGTGGGTGGATTCACTGAGAATTTTAGCAAAAGTAAGAACTTCTGTCGTCACTGTTCAGTAGACAGGGAGGCATTTCAGAAGCAACCTGAAAAGGTAGGCCTCAAAAGGACAGTGGAAAATTACAGGGAAAGTGTTTTGCAACTCAGAGATGGGCAATCTATAGTCAACGGAATAAAATTAGATTCTGTCTTCAATAGCCTGAAACACTCCCATGTCTGTAATACTGGTCTCCCTCCTTGTTTGGGGCATGATTTGTTTGAGGGGGTTGTGTCATATGACTTGGCAGTTTACATTCGACATCTAGTGAAAGTTGAAAAACATTTCACATATGTCCAATTAAATAGGTCCATTTCACGATTCTCTCCTGCAAGAAGTGATTCAAATAACAGGCCATGTGAGGTGAAAGAAGGTGGAGAGTAACTCGGGGGCCATGCAGCACAGAACTGGTGCTTTTTACGCTTGCTTCCTGTTTATGTTGGAGATCGTATTAAGAATCCAGTAGACAACCAAGTGTGGCAATTGTGCTTAAAATTGAGAGAAATTGTTGAGCTGGTTTGTGCAGCGAAAATCAGCCATGGACAGATTGCTTACCTTAAGGTTCTTATTAAAGAATACATTCACTTGAGACACAACTTGTTCCCTGAACATTCGCTAAAACCCAAACATCATTATTCATTGCACTATCCGGACCTTGAAAGCAAACACTGCTATTTTAAACTCACAATTTCAAAAATTTGTGCAGCTCACTGGCAGAACGACATCAGTTGTTGCAAGCATACTTAAGCACAGGGCGACTGTTTTCTCCAGATATTCAATTGGTAGGTCCAGCAACCAATTTTGAGGAGAAGCTCTACAGTCCCTTGATTCAGCAGGCATTTCACAGGACATTGGTCTTCAAAAAAGACACAACAGAGATGACTGCAGTAGTGTACAAGAACACAAAATACTGTAAGGGACTGGTTGTGGCTGTTGCACATGATGATAATGGAATTCTGTTTGGCAAAATTGTGTTGATTTTGCTTCATCAGAGCAGAGTGTATCTGATATTGGAAAAATGTGAGTCTGTTTTGCTCATTGATGTTGGGGTTCATTGGCTGACTGTGCAGGGGGACATAGATAGTCTGGCTGATTACTATCCATTACCAATCTATCACATAGGTGATGTTTCAGTGGTTGCACTACATCACTCTATTTTTATCTAATTTTGCAAATGTCAGGATGCCAGAAACCTTTTATGATGCTGTGATCTCAGTGCTTCCAAGGATAGACGGGGAGCGGTTGCAACATTTAGTTGCGAGTTTACTGATAGTTGTTGGTATAGAGGACGTTGAGGATCTTCGTTACATTAAGGAAGATGATGTGTAGGACATTCTGACACCCTGTCAATGCCGGAAACTTCTAGATGCCTTTCAAAGAAGAGGTATGCAAAATAATTCAATTGAGTTGAAGGTGCATTTCCCTGTGCAATTTTGTGTTATACTGTATTATGCTATGTTACATGTTCAAATCAGACCCTTGCTTTAGTTTCAGACTCATGTCAAACTTGTCAGAAATGTCAAAAATACATAGTTTTGTAAGGACATTATGCGCACGCGTACACACGCACATACACGCACATCCTCAGCCTGCCCTTACACACGCACATTCACTCGCCACACGTCTCTCTCTCCACACACACATAGTTCAACACAGACACCCAACATACATGCTCCACATCACACTCAAATGCAGCCCACACACACAAAGGTGACACCCACATGCACACATCACTGTACTCGCTATACCCTACATATACAATCCCCTCATCCCCATAGCATTCACAGATCTATCACACACACATCTTTATACACACACACACACACACACACCATCACACGCATCCATACACAGCCCACTCCACAACACTCCACACTCACCCCATTACACACACTTCACACAAAGTCCAATACAGACACAGACACCCAACACTCACACACTCAACACACACCATTGCACCCATACCCACCATACAAATACCCCCCTTACCCCAGAAACACCATACAAACATACACAGACAGCCCGACGCCGACCCCTCCCTCCCTGCCTCCCAACAACACACACAAACACAACATAAAATAAAATATCCTAACTAAAGCCAATTTTTTACTTTTTTCTCCCAAGATTCTACCACACAGCCACATCCTAGTTCTGCAATACTGCCAACTACTACACCCCCGCATCGCCTGCACCATCTTCTCCTCCCTCCGCTGTCTTTTCTTCGCAATGGGTCCGTGACTTTCAAATCCCTTGGGAGAAAATGCCAGTAGGACTCAGAGATGCCATGGTGAGAGAACAAAGAGCAGCCCACTCTGACCGACTTCAGATGATCAGGGTTATCGTCGACGCAGTCAGATTGCATTGCATGAACCCGACCAGAGCTCAGTGCGCTGAGATAGCCAGGGCTGTTGTTGCGCAGTACCCCAAATCATTCGGGGATGTGACTGATGAGGGAGATGTCTTGGGATGTGGGTACACGTCCCTACTGAACCAGATAAAAAACAGCGTTGAGCATGTCAACCGGAACAATACTCTTTCTAAGATCCGCAAACCCAAGAGACCAAACTCTGACAGCACCCCCAGAGGAACACCTTTAATCAGCTGGACAGTTATGGGTGTGTACATTGGCAGCCTCAAGACCTGCCGGAAGGAGAAACCCCAGATTCTCTTGAAGTGAAACGGCAAATGCTGATTACTCTGTACACAAGTGAAGGTCCTAGACGGGTGGACATGAGCAGAGTTGATGAACTCATGAAAATGACATACTGGAAGCAACGTGAACTCATAAACTCCAGTCCCCCTCCTCAAGTGTCGACCATAGGAGAAGAGTGGCCCTTTCTGTTCAAGAAGAGATGGCTGTGTTCCCATTTTGAAAATCTCACTGGGATTGACGTTCTCTCAAGATTGACAGAGGCCTTCCTGAGCAAGGGCAGGAGAGTCATCAACTTCTTTCTGCAACAGAGGGTGAAATGGAAAGAGAGTATCCAGTCCCTGCTAACAGAGATGGAGAACGACCCCAGGACACTAGAGGACACCAACCTGATGGCGACTTCAGCAATCCTACTGTTGATGGCCTTCTTCAAAGAGCCGACAGAATCCCTTTTCATTCTGGCTGACGTAAGTATTGTTCCATCACAAACACATCTAATATTAAAATACACTAGCTAGAGCAGGGGTTCTCAAACTTTATGGGGACGGGGACTCTTCTCTCGGCAGAAACATTTCTAAGGACCCCCTCTTTGCCACTCAGTAGGAGTAACTGCCATGTGGCAGGCCACTGTGACACATGTGCATACCTTCAATGTGGTGTCCTCTCTAGCAGCAGTTAATTGGATTGGATTTAACTTAACTTTCAGTAAACGTTTTCTGTGGCCACCAATCCTCCTCTCGTCTAATTTAAAGGGCTACTTCACCGATTTAGCATTAAGCTTTGTCTCAGTAGAAACACGGTAGTATTTTTGAATGACTGTGCTTCCCTCCCTCATGTCCCCCTGAGACAAGAGATCTCTGTATTGTGGGTCTGGAAAAAATCTTCCGATGATGTAAAACGACTATTTTTGCGTCATCGGAAGATTTTTTGCCCAGAGGCAATGGACTACAGCCCTACTTACGCGTATTTCCAACCCGCCCATAGGGGGTTGGACTGTCGGCATTCTCCGAAATTTCACAAACCAAAACGAGTGTCAGCCATCTTGAATCCTCGCGTAGTGTAGTAGATATTTGTATTTGTGAAAGGTGCTCTTAGAAATTGTGTGTGTTTTGTTAACATGTAATACAAAACATCTACAGCTAATGTCTCCTCCATGCCCTCAATATTTTGTAAATGAACTGTGCTCATTGTTTCTTTTCTAAGATGTCTCAAGTCCGTCATTTACATTCATGGACATTTTGTATTGGCATCAAGCAGAATTTACACACTTTTGGAAGGTTTTTTGATAAAACCAACAAACCAGGACAATTTCAATAGCTCAACACAACTAAAACAACAATTGGTTTCCACAAATTCAACACAGAATACCACAAAAATACTGCGGGAAATTATTATTAAAAGTATGGGCACCCCTTCACAACAAGTGTCTTTTTATACTGATAAAAACACACTTCTCAGTATTATAATCTAGTGCTAATGTTATGGGTAGTCAGTCAGCTCAGGTAGCATTCCTGACAAATATCAGTCAATTTCTAAAGGACAATATGCTCCAGTTGACTAACATCACAGGTCAATGGATTTCTATGGAGGGCATGATGTTTTCTCATCTGTTTTGTAAATATTTCAATAAATCAATCTTCTCCTTCACATTTTACTGATTTACAGCACCAGAGGAAGCAAAATAGCCCTGGAGCATCACCTGGTCAAAATTGAAATAAAAATATCTCAATGACTTGTCTTGTCTTGTCTTTTTCAGGACGCTGACTGATGGCGTCAGGCAGATGGATGGTGTCCATTGAAGGACGAGTTGCCGTCAACATCGGTGATGGTGGTTTTGTCGCTGCCTTCACAGCACTTTTTGCGGCGTACTATGTACTCAACATCAAGTACCAAGAAGATGCTGTATGCACCCTGGAAGTAGTCCAGAGGCAAGTTATTTTCTATATTTTCAATATTTTAATCAATTTTAAAAGTTTGAATGGAAACTAAAAGTTATTCTTCAATTACAGATTTCTCGTCAGAATTAACCCGGAGGAAGGGAAGGAATGCATAGCCCGACAGGGTGTCAGCAAGAAGACCAGGAGGGTTGTGCAGAAGAAGGCACCCCCCCATCAACCCCCATATGAACAATTTCATCCACCTGTTGCTAGATTTCGAATGGAAGACCTTGAACTGAATGCTCCGAATACACACACACACACACACACACACACACACACACACACACACACACTATAAAAAAGTTAAGTGCTGCAGAAACCTACAGCTAAGGCAGCCGAATAAGAGCAAGTTTATATTGAAAGCTTGACTTTGAAAGTTTCAAATGATAGTTCTCAGAAGTGTTGTAATCAATATACCTCTGAAATTGTGTATACAGATGTAATTTAATTCTTTAATGACTGATTCAGTTTCATGTTGTTTAACGTTTATGTTGTTTAAACTGCTTAAAAAAACATTCACCTATGTAAAAAAGCCATGAAATCAATTGTAGAGGAAGGTCACAGGAGTTTGTAGTTAGAATAAGACATACTTTATTATACACATTACACACACACACACACACACAGACACACACACACACACACACACACACACACACAAACGCACACACACACACACACACACACACACACACACCATCTCACAGTCATCTATTGGGGGTGGTGATGGCGCAGTGGATATGACACAGGCCTTTGGTGTGGGAGACCTGGGTTTGATTCCTACTGCGATACATCAACCAATGTGTCCCTGAGCAAGACAATTAACCCCTAGTTGCTCCAGAGGCGTGCGACCTCTGACATATATAGTAATTGTAAGTAGCTTTGGATAAAAGCGTCAGCTAAATGGCATGTAATGTAATGTTATCTATACACTGCCCAAGATCCACAAACACACTCACCCCATTACATATGTGTGTATTTTACGTTTGAGTTCAATGAATGCTCAATAAATGCATTTTATTAAAACTTATCAGATCTGTTCATTTTGATTTCCCTTTTTACTTGTTTAATTATTCATCAATATTGTTATCCATGTTTCATCCCTTTAACTTGGCCGGTCTCCGGCGCCCCTGAGACCACTCCTGAGACTTTGCCGGTCTCCGGCACCCCAGAGACTTTGCCTTTGTTGTCGGTCCGACCTACTCCTGTCCCCCGTGTGTTGTCGGCGGTCCGACCGATTCCTGCCCCCCGTGCGTTGTCGGCGGTCCGACCGACTCCTGCCCCCCGTGTGTTGTCGGCTGTCCGACCGATTCCTGCCCCCCGTGTGTTGTCGGCTGTCCAACCGACTCCTGCCCCTCGTGTCCTGTCGGCGGTCAGACCTACCATTTCACGAACTGGCATGACACTGGGCTGCTCTGGGGGACGCAACAACGGGGAAACGCCACATGAAAATGCCACGAAACGGCATACGCCGGCCACAACAACGGGACGGACCGCCACGCGCAGGACGCAATCCCCAGGCGCAGGGACACGATTCGCGGTCTCTGTGGCACGCAACAACGGGGACATGAAACGCCACAACAACGTTGTTGTGGTTAGAAAAAGAAGAACGGTTAAAGGTTGTGGTTAGGAAAAGAATAACGCGGAAAGGTACTGCAACACGCGGGACGCGTTCCCCGATCTCGGGGGTGAAAGTCCTGTGTTTTTTGACCCATCCACCACCCCGACCAACCTCTTTGACACGGCAAGTCCGACATAGGGGACTTTGAAGAAGGATGCACGATAGCTGGGGACTGGCCGTGATGAGCACTTGATGCAGACAGTACGTTGCTCCAGTCTCGTTTCTCCCGGACTGACAGAGCCCAGTAAACCCGCAGACTGCTCTCTGTGGTTAGTGTAGACCTTCGAAAGACCCACCTGAAAGGTAAATTGATGGTGATAATAATTATAATAACAGTAGGCCTAATAGGCCTAATAATACATTTATATTGACATAAAGTGTAATTTCCTCTTCGCTGATCTTTTTCAGCATGTCCCAGAGGTAGTGGACACCCATCGGCTCCCAGCTGTACCACACGTCGGAAGCAGAGGTGCGCTTCGGATGGTGGTAGAAAGGCTTTGCATCAGATGGACATTTGGACACATAAGACTGGACACAGCGGATCCCCGTGCCTGGCAAACATAAAACCTCTAAGGCTTTCCTTGTCTGGGTCATTCTGGTCTTGGTTGGAGCAAGGGATGGTGCTGCCATCTACAGAAAGGGTGAAAGGTTCCATCTTAGCAAGAGCTGATTTGTACTAGCAGCTCAGTCTTACTGCTATTCAGCTTCAGGTAGTTTTGTGTCATCCACAAGTTTATGTCATGGAGGCAGGCAGTAATTACAGCTGGCGGAAGAGTGGCAGTCGGTTTTGTAGATAAGTAGAGCTGGGTGTCAATCAGCATAGCAGTGAAATTGAACACCATGTTGCCTGAGGATAGTGCCAAGTGGGAGGAGGTAGATAATGAACAACAGAGGGCCCAACACAGACCCCTGGGGCACCCCTCTTGTCACAGCACTACTCTCAGACTTGCAACTCAGCATTTGTACGTACTGTGTCCTTCCAGAGAGATAGGCCCAACACTCCGATATTGGCTAAACGTTCCAGGAGAAGATGGTGAGAGATGGTATCAAAGGCTGCACTGAGATCAAGGAGAATCAGAATGGAAATAAGTCCATCATCAGCTGCACAGAGAAGGTCATTAGTAATCTTAATCATGGCCGTTTCAGTACTGTGCATAGGACAAAATCCAGACTAGAATGGAAGAGAAGAGATCATTGTCCTTCAGGTGATCCTGGAGTTGAGTTGCCACTATCTTCTCAAGAACTTCGGAGAGAAAAGGAAAGTTGGAAATAGGCCTGTAGTTGTTGAAGTTGTCAGAATACAATTCAGGTTTTTTTCAGCGTTGGTCTGACAATAGCAGTTTTAAAGGATGGTGGTATAGTGCCAGAGAGAAGAGAGGTGTTGACTAGTGATGTAATCATTGGAGCAATAGATGGCAGGCAGCTCTTAACCAGGCTTGATGTAAGAGGGTCCAGCTGACAGGTGGAGGAATTGCACTTTTTGATGAGGCCACAGATGGTACTTTCAGCAGGGAGACTGAATTCATGGAGTTCATTGTTGTAAGATGATCCCTGAGTGCTCAGTGAGCATGGTTGTTTCAGCTAAGTAATTTAACATTCTAATTGGTGGATTGCCTAAATTCTGGTATTAAAAAAGTTCAGGAAGACTGAGCAGTGTTCATCAGAGAGTTCCTGATGGGTGATGTTGTCAGGTGGCTTAAGGAGGCCATTAACAGTGGAAAAGAGAGCCCTGGTGTTTCCTTGTCCTTCACTGATTATCTTTGCATAGTATGATGTTTTTGCAACACAGAGGGTGTTTTTATACTGATGCAGGTGTTCAGAATACATGTCATTATGCACAGTAAGACCAGTCTTTTTTGACAGCCGCTCCAGGCGTCGGCCCAAGGATTTCATATGCCGAAGTTCAGGTGTAAACCAAGGAGCGGAGTGTACAAATGAAACAGTTTGCGTCTTCATAGGAGCAAGTCTGTCAAGTGCTGTAGACATGCAGTCATTGTAGCGGTCAACTAAATCCCCCAATGAAGTATTAAAAGCAGAGGAGGGATACGTGGCAATTAGAGAAGTGAGTTCCTCTGGTTCCACCTTTTTAATATGACATCACACGCTGAACCTTGGACTTCATGACGGGTGTCAAACAGTACAGCTTTGTGATCAGAGATGGGGAGTTCAGCAGTACTGATATTGCTAGGCTTGATACCAGAGCAACAGACCAGATCTAAAATATGTCCTATGTTGTGGGTAGGAAAGTTAACATATTGTGTG
Organism: Sander lucioperca; assembly: GCF_008315115.2. NCBI lineage: Eukaryota > Metazoa > Chordata > Actinopteri > Perciformes > Percidae > Sander > Sander lucioperca. The sequence continues at coordinate 29,949,582 of NC_050181.1, forward strand.
ATACCAAAGGAGTCAAGCATATCCATAAAGTTTTTTGTGAATGCATTAGAAAAGTTGTCCATATGTATATTAAAATCCCCCATCAGGATTACATTTGGAGACATTGCATTCAAAGCAGTAAGACCAGCTGAAAGTTCAGGAATAAACATATTTGATTGTCTGTACAATACTGCAATAATGGTGGGTGTGGGTCCTCTGAGTTTAACAGCCAGATCTATCTATCTCGCGATAGAGCAGTGCGAGACCACCTACCCTCCCGGATGAGCGGGGTTTACAGATGTAAACAAATCCATGCGGGACTGCTTGGTTCAGATGGAAGAAATCATTGCTCTGCTGCCACGTTTCCGTGAGACATAGAAAGTCCAGTTTATGGTCCACAATGAAGTCGCTGACGACAGAAGTTATGTTGGTGAGGGATCTTATGTTGAACAGTCCAGCTTTCAGTTGGTTTGACTGACTGTGCACATCCGATCTGGGCAGACGGGCAAGCACAGTATGGTCAACTCGTTGATCAGGCTTCAAATGACCGCGATCAACAGTCCAGAGACAGGGGATTATTTTGCCATCTTTGCGAGCCATGTAGATTTTGTTGCAACGAGATCCTCAGTGGACATACTTTGGGCGTTGGAGAATGTCGCATTGACACAGAAGCTCCACAGAAGGTGCATAGTTCCCCCATAGCTGGTAATTAAATATTTAATTTAAAATATTTCCTCATCCTTACTCCAGCAGATGTAGCTTATGCATGAAGTTGTTGTGGGTAAGTACTGAAGCACTGAATGCTTGCTCTTGGGGGAATTACTGGAATTGTTGGGTCTTTGTAAATTATAGAGTGTGGTCTAGACCTACTCTATCTGTAAAGTGTCTTGAGATAACTCTTTTTATGAATTGATACTATAAATAAAATTGAATTGAATTGAAGTAGTCCTAGTGAGCTGTAGGCTTAGGCTACTGCGGTAAACTTAACTTGCATCCTCTGGTCATCAGGCATCAGGCCTTTCTCTTTCCAGCTCTCAGCGAAGGTGGTCGCTTTTCTCCCTCTCCCTCCCAGGCCTACCCTGCTTGCTATCTTGTCTTGTGTTGTCTGCTGTTAACTTTTTAGAGACTCTCCCTGCAAGGCTCTACAAATACCTAAAAATCATGGAATTGATTAACTGGTCTCTCAACGCAATTGACACTGTATTCTCGAGGAGGAGCACTGGTTCGGGTGAGCCAGCATGTCCTGACGGAACGTTTGCTGCGGGGTATACGATGGACGGCTGGGAGAAATGGCGTGTCGTGTGTCTCTCTGCTCTTTCCGTGGAGGACGTTGAGGATATCTACCTATTTGGAACCCTGATAACTGGAATGTTGCTGATTGGAGGATGCTTCGCGCTGGTTTATCGAAGAATTGGAAAGACTTTGGTAGCTGTCCAAAGCCCAAGGAAGCTGCCTGGCCTGACTGAAGCTGTCGGAAAAGCGATCAGTTTGCAAACTGGAACTATTAATCGCGTGATGGAAACCAACATGGTAATGACCCGCGGCTTGGATACCATCATGAGTAAGGTCATGGATTTGGAAAGAAAAATTGACCAGTTGAACAGTGTGTAGTTGGACAATAGAATGAATGTTTAAATTAGAGCAGCCATTCGCGTAGACAAAACAAATTTAATCTTTCGGCTCCCTTATCCTGAACGGCCTTGCCAAGGCCGTATCTTGGAACAAACAGTCACCCTGTTGGGGCTCTGCAAGCGAGATGCTCTTGGTTCCTCCCCCGTCTTCCCCACTGCCTGCTGATTGTCGTATCGGTTCTGGACTGTTCAAGGGTGTCACCATGGCAACGTGCTGTGTTTTCGCTATAACATTCTGCGGACTGGGTCACTAGTGGGACTGCCGGGCTGTGCGTTTCTCAGCAGGCCAAACTCCCCCAACCTACCCTCTCCCCAGTCCAACGCCTTCGCAGCCAAATGTGCAACTGTACATTTATGTTATGTTATGTTATGTTATGTTATGTTATGTTATGTTATGTTCAGCAGTGCAAATGTACTGTTTGTGTGCCTATGTGCTGAGGTGTTTTTTTCCTGTTCCCACACTGTTCTTATCTTTATGAGGATAGTCTGTGAGTTGCTTTTTTTTCCCTCTCCTCTCCTCATGTGATGCTGTATTCTCCCTGCGAGAGTTAAGAGAGAGTTGTTTTGGCGCCGCATATATGGCGACTCGGTGTGTCTGTGCGTGTTGCTTTAATGTGACATGCACCTACAACACCAGGACAAATTCCTTGTGTGTGTAAACGTACTTGGCAATAAAGATTTTTCTGATTCTGATTCTGATTCTGATTCTGATTCTGATCATGTCAGACTCCAACCCCGTATAAAACAAAATACGGTGGAGAGATGATAAAATGCGTAGCTATATATAACTATTGAACTTTGCTAATGAACTATGAGTATGAGTATGAAAATCAAATAAAATTATCAATGTATTTGTGAGACAGTAAAATTACTGAAAGTAAACAAGCCAGCCAGAGCGGTGTCAATCTCGCCAGCGTCCCCGTTAGGCAACTAATACAATTTTTAACAAAAATTGGAAGAATGCCTTTGTTGCGGGTTAGTAGTGGGATCTGTTGCTGCCAGATATTGGTGGTCTTGATGTGTCTAGGGATGATCCATCAGACACTTCACAACGCTGTGTCCCCACGTCAGAGGATTTCCCCCTTCTAATCAACAGGGCTGTGAGAAATCAGCGAATACCAACCATTGTTTTTTTGGAAAATATTTTAGATAACACGAAGCATATTATAGGTCTATTATAGCCTATTGACTGCATAAAACTCCCTCTCTCTCTCTCTCTCTCTCTCTCTCTCTCCCCTCGTCCGCTCTTCATCCGTATATTCCAGTCCCTCCAGAAAAACGCGATTATGCAATCGCATAATTCAATGCATAATCAGCCAAAGTCCGCATATTTATGCGAGGGCCGCATTTTTTCAAATACGCCGCACTTTCGCCGCATAAATTGCCGATTTCCGCGCAAAATATGCGGGGCTTGCTTGATTTCATAATCCCCACATTTTCGTTGCAAAAAAGTCACATATTTCTTAGCAGAAAGTTGAAAAATGTTCATTGCATAAATATCCTGCATATTCCATCGCATTTTTTAAGAAAACGTGCAGCAAGAAATGCATTTTTGCCCGCAACAATCACAAAAAAACTCTGCATTTTTCTGGAAGGACTGATATTCTGGCTCAAATGAATACTGGCGCCCATCGAATTATAACGACCTCATCCACATTCTCAAAATAATTTCTCCCAACTCGCGTTCAACTCTTCACACCGTTGTCTTCAGACAAGAAGTTACCTTGTGAAATCAATAATGTTGTCAGACACTTTGAATAACAATCTGAGCAAAAACAAAAAAAAGAAAAGTGGCAAAAACAATCACTTTTAGTGGACAGAAATCGAGGGTGCACAATTGTCTCATTAGGTTAAATTGCAGCCCCATTCCCGAAGGACCGGTCACTGCTTACTCACTCATTACTGGACAGATTTCAATGATTTTTGTGGACATCTGTCTATTAGACACAAATGCATGGGGAAATGGGGTCCAGGTTGAAATAAACCGAAATTATCCGATAAGACACCAATGGGTGACATCACGGACAGTCCGTCTATAGTTTTACACAGACAATGGCTTAAACAGAAGGTTAGGTAGTGTGTAGATTGTAGCATCATCAACTCCTGAAAGACACCTCAAAGACATCACCGACCCCCTCCTGGACCCCCTGCAGTTTGCCTACAGAGCCAATAGATCTGTAGACGATGCAGTCAATTTGGCCCTCCACTACATCCTCCGGCACCTGGACTCTGCAGGAACCTACGCCAGGATCCTGTTTGTGGACTTCAGCTCTGCCTTTAACACCATCATCCCGGCTCTGCTTCAGGAGAAGCTCTCCCAGCTAGGCGTACCTGACTCCACCTGCAGGTGGATCACTGACTGGAAGCAGCATGTGAAGCTGGGGAAACACATCTCCGACTCACAGACCATCAGCACCGGATCCCCCCAGGGCTGCGTTCTTTCCCCCCTGCTCTTCTCCCTGTACACCAACAGCTGCACCTCCAGTCACCAGTCCGTCAAGCTTGTGAAGTTTGTGGACGACACCTCCCTCATCGGACTCATCTCTGATGGAGACGAGTCCGCCTACAGGTGGGAGGCTGACCACCTGGTGAAGTGGTGCAAGCAAAACAACCTAGAGCTCAACGCTCTAAAGACAGTGGAGATGGTTGTGGACTTCAGGAAGAACCCAGCCCCACCTGCCCCCATCACCCTCTGTGGCTCCACAATTGACACTGTGGAGTCATCCCGCATCCTGGGAACTACTATCTCCCAAGATCTCAAGTGGGAGCTGAACATCAGCTCCCACTTGAGATCTTGAGATCCCTTACCACCCCGGACACAAACTCTTTGACACTCCCCTCTGGCAGGAGGCTGAGGTCCATCAGGACCAAAACCTCACGTCACATGAACAGCTTTTTCCCCTCCGCCACTAGCCTTATCAACAAGGCCCGGAATCCACCCTGACTCTCCACCCCTGGCTCTTCATGCCACTGTTCTCTCTCTGCTGTAATGCTCTTTGCTCTTTATTTATTTTTTTATTTCTATCTTTATTTTTAATTTATTTTAATACATACTGTGTACATATACTTATACTTATATTGTTTAATATTCCATCTAGAGAATGTGTGACGTGCACCAACAACACCAAAACAAATTCCTTGTATGTGTTAAAACCCTTTCTGATTCCTGTGTCACATTGCATAGGATTGAGTGCATGCTCTGTTCCCCTTACAAGCTCTGCCTTCACAAGCTTTTTTAAAGATTTTCATTACAAGAGAAGTGAGGACCAATGAAATTAAAACATATATTTTTTGTTTCTGATGAAATATGATCACTTCATAAAAAGTAATACAAATCTTAAAAGGTTATAACTTATTCAATCTTATATTATTCACTATTGTAATCATTTGTATTTTACTCTTGTTTGCTAACTCTTGACCGTTAATGGGAACGATTTATACAGTGGGTATAGAAAAAAATCACCCCCCTTTCAAATAATCACATTTTGTCGCTTTGCAGCCTGAAATGAAGACAGACACAGTTTTTGTTTCATTCAGCTGTATTTACTCAGTGCAACTTATAACATCCAAGTGAAAGATATAACACCAACATGTCAGAAAAAAATAAAAAAATAAAAGAATAAAAAAACATAATCACTGAGTTGGAAAAAGGATCACCCCCTTGTTTCAGTATTTTGTTGAACCACCTTTTGCTTTAATTACAGCCTTTAGTCTGTTGGGATATGTCTCTACTAACTTTGCACATCTAGACGTTGCAATATTTGACCACTCTTCTTTGCAGAACTGAGTTCAGTTAAATTTGATGGTGACCGTTTGTGGACTGCTGTCTTCAAGTCATTCCACAGATTTTCAATGGGGTTTAAGTCTGGGCTCTGACTAGGCCATGCAAGGACATTCACCTTTTTCTCCTGTGGTCAGCTTTGCTGTGTGCTTTGGGTCATTGTCATGTTGGAAGGTAAATCTTCTTCCCATTGACAACTTTCTGGCAGAGAACAGCAGATTTTCCTCAAGAATTTGACAGCATTTCGCCCCATCCATTTTTCCTTCTATCCTGACAAGTGCTCCAGTCCCTGCTGCAGAGAAACAACCCCATAACATGATATTACCACCTCCATGCTTTACTGTAGGAATGGTGCTATTTGGATGGTGAGCTGTATTGGATTTTCGCCAGACATATCGTTTGGCGTTGAGGCCAAATATTTCAATTTTAGTCTCATCTGACCATAACACCTTTTTCCACGTGGCCTTAGAATCTTCAAGGTGCGTTTTGGCAAAGCTCAGTCGTGACTGCATGTGGCCTTTCTTGAGGAGTGGCTTTTTTCTTGCAACCCTCCCATACAAGCTACATTTGTGGAGAATTTGTGATATTGTTGTCACATGCACACAATGACCACTCTGTCATGAATTCCTGCAACTGCTTCAGAGTTGCTGTAGGCCTCTTGGTAGCCTCTCTGACCAGTTTCCTCCTGGCTCTTTCATCCAGTTTGGAGCACCGTCCTGACCCAGGGAGGCTCTGTGTTGTACCAAATACCTTCCACTTCTTAATAATAGACTTCACTGTGCTTCTAGGCACTGATAAAGCCTTTGCAATTTTTTTGTATCCATCTCCTGACTTGTGCCTGTCCACAACTTTATCCCGGAGATCTTTTGACAATGCCTTGCCACCCATAGTTGATTGTTTTTTTCAGTTGCACTACCAAGGACTGAAATGCTTCAGGAAAAGCTTGTTTCATGCTGAGCTAATCAAAATGACCACAGTTGATCACAGTTGAAAGTCAATTGGCTTTGTGTGCTATTGAGAAGGTGATTAACTACACCTGATTGGGTTTACAAGTCATTTTTAGGAGGGTGGTGATTTTTTTTCCTTCTCAGTGATTCTGTTTTTTAATTTGTAATTTTTTTTTCTGACAAGTTGGTATTATATCTTTCACTTGGATGTTATAAGTTGTAAATACAACTGAACAAAACAAAAATTGTTTGTTTTTGTCAGTTTTCATTTCAGGCTGCAAAGCAACAAAATGTGATTATTTTAAAGGGGGGTGATTCTTTTCTATACCCACTGTAACTGTCATGTTTTTTTTTCTTCTTCTTTTTTTGCAGTGTTTGTTGTCCATTCAAAAATGTGAAAAAGCACACACTCCAAGTCCCATAATACCTTGCGTGGCAGATGAGACGCGCGGGGCTGGGAGTGGTTGATTGCTGTAACGTGACACTACATCCGGCTTTGTGAGCAGCTGCTTTTTTTCTCTCCCGGGGCTACATAAACAACGGCCGCGAGACTCGACCGGGAAAGTAACCCGAAAGCCCGAACGCATCCAGCCAGACGCGCTGTAACCCCCCTGGCCCTCCCAGACATCACGGTACGTTCAGGGCTCCACAAGCTTTAATGTTGCTTTCATCAACTTTAACCTGATAACATACGTTTGTTTGGAGCATAATGTGTGTGTCATAACGCCGTCTATGTGGTGAGCAAAGGTTAAATATGATAACGTTAACGTAAAACCGACGAATGTCAGTCATTAAACTAACTTCACCCCGATACTGGGAGCAGGCAGGGATAGACGAGCTGTTAGCTGTCAGCTGTGCTAAAACTGTAGTCTGTGTCTTCCAGCCGTCATCTTCTTTGACTAAACTTACTTGGAATGTTCGCTGGACCGACTAGGGGTTCCTTGCTTATGTTCTGTGTGAGCACCACGTCGTGGCCGATTAAATTGATTTGTACAATGTGAGCACATTCAAAGCGTGCAGAATGACTGATTTTTTTTTTTTTTTTTTAAATGTGTAGTGTTGGGGTAACACAACGTGCAAGATAAGGCACAGTGTCTGCACAGCTTTTGGTAACAAATCCACAGCCATCAACTAGGGGTGGGAATCATCAGAGGCCTCACAATACTTCTGTCACCACACGATATTATTGCGATTTTAAACATATTGCAATTTATTACCTATTTCCCAACTTCCGATTTTTCCCAATGTAAATTTTGTCAACATCTGTTTTATCTAAAAAGATAAATTTCTCTGTTTGTTCATAGGGCTGGGCGATATGGAGAAAATCAAATATGATATTCTTGACCAAATACCTCTGTCGATATATTGTAGGATTGACGATTAGTGCTTTAACAAAATGTTATTTACGCAATGAGATTTTTCATAAATAATCATCAGAAATGTCGATTTAATGACAAAATGTGTAAAAACAAATAATAGAACAGCTAGAATAGTCTGAGTTCAGAAAATGACATCACTTTACTGTAATGCAGCCTTCAAAACCAGGAAAAGACCACACTTAATATATTACGATGGTTAGCCCCCTAGGCCCCTCGTCTCGGCTAGTTACGTAGAAAGCCGTGCAGATTTTGAACAGCTCACCCAGAGACTGAAGGCAGGACACATTCAGAAACCTGTATCTCACTCAAAACAGCATGGATGTTTTTTTTCAAAGTTTGTATGCATGTGGAAGCACCAGAGACACAACATAACACCCCAAATCCCAGAAAAAGTGATTTATTCATAATATGGACACTTTACGTTCACTGTGTATGTTTCTTTCTGTGTCCTCTTTTCCTTCCTTCCTAGTTCCATCATGAATTTCTTCCTGGAAACGATCCAAGTCCTCCTGCTGTCCCTCTGGTACAATGTGGAATCTTTCATCCACATCTTTGTGTCCAAGAAGAAGAAGAACATCGCTGGTGAGGTGGTGCTGATCACGGGAGCAGGTAGCGGGATCGGCCGCCTCATGGCTCAGGAGTTTGCGGCTCGTGGCACTGTGCTGGTGTTGTGGGATATTAACCAGGACGGGATGAAGGAAACGGCTGGACTGGCTAAGCAGAGCGGAGCCAGCAGAGTCCACTACTATCTGTGTGACTGCAGCGACAAGAACGAGGTTTACAGAGTGGCTGACCAGGTAAGGTTCCTTGAAAATCTGAACAACAGGGCACCATGACACTATTTACAAGTCTATCTTTTCTCCAAGTACCATGCACAGCTCTCTGTACTTGGCTAGCCTCCGTGGTTTATTGCAACCTGTTGTTGTTGGGGTACACCAGCTGCCAAAAAGTTATTTTGGCCATAATTTGGTATAGGTTACAGTAACACTGTACTTGTGTCAAGTCTGATAAATCTACTCATTATTTATTTATAAATACATTTTTGGTAAAACTGCTCTGCACTGGCTGTGCCGTTGTTTTCCTATGGGGAGAGCGGTGGAGACAACTGGGAGGAAGCGCCACCCTCCATTGCCAGTATGGAAATCAGGGCGTTGCCTGGAAAAGGCATAGCATTATCAGCACTACCCAGCCCTGAGTGGTTAACAGTTGTGCCATGGTACTGCCTTCAGAATCATGTATTAGATTACATTTAATGCTAAAATCCTACAAAGTGTGTGTGTGTGTGTGTGTGTGTATAAAGTGACATTATATAATTATGCTATATAGTCCATAAAAAAATAAAAGCGCAAGATAAAGCTGTTTTCGCACAAAAAGGCAATTTGCTTCTCGTTATAATAATATTTATTATATAAAGAGCCCTACCAAGCACAAGTTTAGTTTCTGTTGTCCAGCGAGGAACTTGAAACCGTTTGTTTTGGTTGGGGGTTTGCTGGGATCCTAAAGAGAACTGTTTTGGTGTTGAGAGAAAACACTAATTTGCTGCACTAAGTTAAATGTATTAAGTTTAAGTATTTTTTTAAAGAAGATTTTGTTGGGCTTTTCCGCCTTTATTTGACAGGACAGCTATGTGAGAAAGGGGAGAGAGAGGGGGAAGACATGCAGGAAATGGTCACAGGTTGGATTTGAACCCTGGACCTCTGCGTCGAGGCATAAACCTCTAATTATATGTGCGCCTGCTCTACCAACATATTTTAGTTAGTTTACTTAGTTATTTTTGTAAACAAAAAAACGGTATGCAGCTCTATTATGTGAGCGAATACAGGTATTGGATCGGGACTCTGCATCACCAGATGTTCATTATTTAAAAAATTGGATTGGGATCAGGGGCTCAAAAAAGCTGATCGGGACATCCCTAATGCTTAGTGCCTCGGTCCTGGCCGCATCACTGTCATGCCAATAATGGAGTTTCACACTTTATACTAGATGATGGCGGTAATGCACCAAATTGTTTTAATAAACCTCAAGAAAAAACACCACAAGGGCCACACCGCACCACGTTTCATTATGTCAGCCCCTAATCGCTGGAGCTGCTGCGTGAGGCAGCGACATTAATACAACAGGCTCTTAACGTTACCCCATCAAGGCCTACCCATCTGTGTCACTCAGGGCCAGTCTCGCATTGCCAGACCTTCCTCCACAGCACTGCGGAGGAGGGTCTGGCTAGTCCACACAACATTCTGGGCATTTCTTTAAACCAATCACAATCGTCTAGGGCGGTGCTAAGCGCTGGAAGGAGCCTCGGTGCCTCTGCAAAATAGCCTCGGGAAGGAGCTTGTTTTGGTGTACATTCAAAAGTAGTTTTAGTCGTGCAACAGAAAACTCAGACTGGACAGATAGTCTAGCTAGCTGTCTGGATTTACCCTGCAGAGATCTGAGGAGCAGTTAACCATAGTCGTCCTAAATCAACCGGAGTTTAGAACGTCAACACAAAGAAATAGGAAAGTGACGGACATCCGGCCGAAAAGAGTGACATCCGGCGGAATTTCCGGCGGCACCGGAGCAATCCCTGAAGTGGAATGTCGTGGATATGCTGGTGATGTCTGGATTCTTTATTCTTTCTCCTCACTAAGCCTTCTTAAAATGTGTCCCCCTGAACAGTGTAGTTCAGTAGCCCTGCTGTAAGCTTTGTACAGTCACATTTACCTGAGCTTAGTGAACAGCTATTTTGCATATCCAGTGCAAAGAGCCAGAGGCAAGAACGGGAAGGGGGCGAAAAAGATTTACATTTGGGCCACCAAAAATGTACTTTTGCCAACAGAGGGGGCTTGATGGCCCATGTGGCCTGTGCTTAAAAATATTAGCATCTATCCCTGTTATTGTATGCAATTTAGGCAATAAAAATGTTGCTTTTTCGAAAAAAGAAACCTCTTTTGTATATTTGCTATTTACTGTAAAGCAAAAGTATTTTTTATCCGATTAATCGATGAAATCGGTAGAATACTCGATTACTAAAATAATCGATAGCTGCAGCCCTAAATGGGACATCTTTGGGAATATTTATGTTGATGTTTATGTTCTCATTCATCTCGTTTCCTTCTTGCACAGCTGCTGCAGTTGACGCCTGTAAACACAATGTTGCAATGTAACGTTAACTAATTAGCATTGTTGTCCCTATGGCTGAAGTTACTGCGTAGCGATCACAGACCGTATGTCTAGATGTAGCGATAGGCGCTCACTAGATCTGCTGTCATTGCCTGGATTGGAGGACAGGAGTTGCTCTGCTATGCATGGCAACTGTGTTATACTTAGCAACGGTCTGTTATCAAGAAATATGAAGAATGCCTTAGAATTCAACCAAGCCATGTAATACATTGCATTAGTGTGGATGGAGGGCCAAAGAACGGTGTATCTAAACCCCCCTCTGGCTGACATGGCGAGGACTGTAGTGCATGGTTAGCTCCAGAGGCGTCATTAGGCCTGGGCGTCCCCGGCTGCATCCTGCGTTGACTCAATAACATGACTTTCCTAAACTGCAACTGGACTGATTGTTAATCAGAATCAGGTGTGTCAATGCAGACACATTAAAAAGATGCAGGGCAGTTGTCCACAGCACAATGCCTGATTAGATATATGTATCATCATCTTGCAATACCATGGGCTCAAATTCAGAACCTTGGACGCCGTATGCTGTTTCTGATCTCAGGGAGCTATTATCCGGGTGATATCACAAGTGGCATTGCAACACCTAGTAGACAAGGTGCAGAATTTTAAACTACTGCTAAAAAATGAATTTCTCATTAGAAAATTCTGAGATTTGTGTACTTGGTTAAGACAACATAATGATACCTGTAATTTATTTTCACAAGGATCAATAAATGCCAAACTGATGTTTAAAGATGCTCTATTTTGCATTGACTGCAATGTGTAGATGAGGACACAATTCAAACATTTTTTTAAAATTCACTTTTTGAGAGAAAATTCTGAGATTTTGCACACCAAATCTACAATCCTCTTCGAATGTTGTGAAATTTTTTCCATGAACATCAAAGATTTAGTTTGGAAGAAATTGCAGTATTTGTTTATACTACTGTGGGCTCAATTTTTGATAAATCAATCAATCAAAAATTTGAATGGTACATTTGTGGAGGACAGTCTGGAGATGAAGTTCCCCAAATTTGGTGTCAATTGAAACAAATGTGGGAGGAGATGGGTTTAAGAAGTTTTGCAGTTTTTGCAAAAAGTAGAGTGATGGACTTCAAAATTGCCAATAAGTAAAAGCAGAGTACAGTTTCTGCTCTATTGGGGCTATAGTTTGGCGTAAGTTGCGACGTAGCATGTATGGCTGATTTGTTTAAGTTTAGAATTTTAGATGGGTGCTGTAGCGCCACAAATCGCACACAAATCGCTCGATTGCGTTTGGCATAGGACTGGACTGGCAACATTTGGTGAGTTTTTGTGCATGGGAACATGGATTTCTTAGTAATAATAATAATGATGATGATGATGATGATGATGATGATGATGATGATGATGATGATGATGATGATGATGATGATAATAATAATACAGGCAAAAACAATAGGGTCCACGCAGCTTCGCTGCTCGGCCCTTGATAATAAAAAAGCCCCAGAATGCCACATGCAAATTAAGGAAACAGGTATTTTCCAAGGCACTCGCAGTTCTTAAATTTTTTTTTTTTGTAGAACTCATGGTAGAACTATAACTTGGTCCAGTTTAATTTTGCGAGGCGAATAGAATGGGCAGCTACGTGCGGAGTCCGACCATCATGCCATATTTGTTGCTATCGCCTAGCAACCGTCTGTAAGTGAGGAAAGCTGTGAAAGGTGTAATTTGTAATTTTCGGAGGAATCCTAGCCAAATCAGTCTAATACATTAATGCCATCAACACAAAGTTTAGCAGCGCAATACTAATGATTTTGTTTGAAGTTCCTGTGATCTTTACAGTCTATGGTTCAGACTCAAACACACAGAGCTCTGAAGCAGACCCATGCGTTGCTTAGTGTCCACTCTCGCTGTAAAAATAGAGATGCGCCTTCAGTGGTCTGTGCAGCTTCAGGTTTATAATGGACGCACTCTGCTGTGGGTATGCTGCAGCAGATGTGTCACATTTGTGCTCCGTGTATTTCTACCGTAGTTTCGGTTTTCCACCGCCGATGTAGAGCAGCGTACAGCGACTTCCCTGAACTTTGTCTCATTCAGAGACCAGAGACCCAAACGGGGATCTGTGCGTGTCAGAAGGTCTGAGATCTACTGTATCAGCAGAGCGATAACGTAATGCACAGCAGACTATGGTGCAGGTAGATTATTTTCTGAAATATTGTGACTTCATTCTTGTAATAGCCTATTATAACTTTATTTTTCACCAAATATCACGACTCCTCCAAATCTCAGAGAGCACAGATGGGATATATTTTGAATGTGCACAAAGTTTTGAGCATGAGCAGTAATCTTGCTCAAACACATCAGAAATATTACAGTTCAGGGGTTTATTAATTCATTAAAATGAATTCAAGTATCATTGAGGTAAATAATTGTCATATGCACATTTAAGGAGGTTACATCCTCAACAAAAGAGGAGGGAAGAGTAAATTATGCCTAGGCTACATGTGTGCTGACTGAGGTGTGATTAGAAAAGTCGTTCTACAGGAGAATAAATAGTTAAAAGCAATACAGAATGCCTAAGAGCCTTACTGCAATATATTCCATTATGTTTTTATATTTGGATTGTAATCTGTTTCCCTTTACATAAAGATATTTTCATCATAAATTGATGCAGAAAAAGGTAGAAATGGGTGCATAAAAATTCCCCATAAGGCAGGAAATGAAGTGTTTAATGCTAAAACAATTCTGGGGGTGGACCACACAAGAGTCACCACACAAATCTGGAAACAAAACCCTGGCCTTTGGGTTGACAGACCAGTTATTATTAGGCCAAATGTTGGTGCCATCTAACTAACATCTACAAACTGGTCAGCTCTAATGAACATACACTTGCTGTTAACAAGCTGGGCAATTGCCGTTTTGCATTGCATTCAGTTCATTTAAATGGGTCAGGGCTAAGCCCCCAACCTCCAAGTCCTAGAAACGCCCCTGGTTAGCTCACACAGCCAGACTAAAACATGTGGTTTAGCTGTGACTCAGGTCACTGTGATTTCAGCCTGCCTGGGTTTCCTGATGCTCTGATCCATTTGCATGGAGATGCCACAGATGTTAATCCTGCTGAAAGGGTAGAAGTCATTAACCTCTCTCTGGGTTGGTGAAGACCAGAAGGGATTTTAGGGTTTGATGCCATGGAGGCATATTCTACTTCCTTTCAACTTTTAAAGGGGCTTGCACTTGGTGACAAAGCAGCAGACATGTTATTGATTGGTCCAAACTAGGATGAGCAGATACATGGTCTGCTTGATATAGAAAGGAATTTATAGCTTGTGTTAGAAAACAAGCTAATTCCTGGATTGGTGGTGCTTGATAAGAAAAAAATGCATATTTGGGAGCTCTGTCTGCCCTTGGGGATATCTTTTACTAAATAGGATTGCATCATACATGACAGCCATTCCTTTGCTCCATGCAGGTAAAGCGAGAGGTGGGTGACGTCAGCATTCTGGTCAACAATGCTGGGATCGTGACAGGAAAGAAGTTCATGGATGCTCCCGATTCCCTGATTGAGAAGACGATGGAGGTCAACACTATGGCTCACTTCTGGGTCAGTCACACACAGCAGGCCACACAGCTGAGCTTTGGATCCATGTCCTTTCTTAGGGAGACTTTTTCTTCGAGGAGCAACCTTAAAAACGTGGACTAACTGAATCAGACACATAACCTTCTATTGTTACAGCCACACACACAGTGTTGATAACTGGATACTACTTCTTGCTAGATTTATTTATATATATATATATATATATATATATATATATATATATATAAAAATATAAATGTTATTTTGTAATTTATTCCCTGTCCCTTTCTGCTTAGACCTACAAGGCCTTCCTTCCTGCCATGATTGCCAACAATCACGGCCATCTTGTCAGCATTGCTAGTTCTGCTGGACTCATAGGAGTCAATGGATTGGCAGGTGTGTGTTTTCTCCTCCTCATCATATGCATGTCACTAATGTTACAGCATCTTTAACAATTTTTGTTCGTAGAAGAATTCTGGTTGAAAATTAGTAGTCTAATGGTCAGACTGCCACCTCCTTCATTCAGTGCGACATCTTCTTCATTTTAGCCTATTTCTGTTTGGGTCAGATGTCATTTAGTTGAGTTTTGTCCTAACCAATCGGTAGCAAGTTAAGTCTCAGTGGACACAGAAGCTGTAGCTGGTAGCAGTTGCTAGGATCAGTAAACTTAACTTCTTTCATGCCATTCAAAGATATATGTCTATTTATTTTTATTTGTAAGTCAAGTTAAAACAACTGTACAGCTGCTTTTATGTTTGTCACCATGTTGTGACCATTGGGTTGAGCTAGCTATGGCCACATTCTTGGTGGCACGGGGGTACAGGGGTTAGCACTGTGGCTTGTGCTTGTAAATCCTTTCACCTGGTCAGTGTGTTGTTGATGAACACACAGTTGGAGTTAGGGATGTGCTTAGTAGAGCTGGCAAGGCCCGAGCCCGACAGAATTCGTCCCGAGCCTGACAAGTACATTTTGATTGACAGCTTTTTAAAAGCCCGAACCCGTTTACAGCCCGACATTAACAGAATGTCGCTCATTTACCGCGCAAGCCCGAGCCCGTGTAAAATGATATTAAAAGACAAAAAAAAAAAATGAAATAATGACCGGGCAAAGATTTTCAGCTCTAGTGCTTAGCATTCTTTCTGTCAGGGCAGATCAGAGCATCTGTTAAATAACGGGTAAAGCTGATGCATTTCCCAGCCAATGTTTGTTGTAGCCCATTGTGCTCTGGGTAGAACACTCCTCATGGTGGTCTTTAAATCAGTCAAGTGTTTTCTGCCTCAATGAAATAGTCACACAGACACAAACAACCAATTAACAAAACACAACTATTAAGCCCTGCTGTTGTGTTCAAAACTGCATTTAAAGATAGCATTTTGATCATGCTGGGTTTAAGGAGAATGCTGACTCTCCAGATATTTTACATAATACTGTAGGATACCATAGAACAGGGATCTTCAACCTAAGGCACCTAACCAATGGCACAGTAGCAATAAGTGTGCAAGACATTTTTTTTTTGGAAATGTTCCAATCCACATGCCAAATGACCTTTTTCACAGCCATTGACAGAATCACAGCCTGTTATTTACGGTAGTTTGATTGACTTTTTCCCCCATCTGCCTTGTGCGAAGACCCGTCTTATTGTGCCTCTGATTGGCTCGTTGCCTTCTTCACAGAATGCAGTGCGAAGGAAAAAACTAACTCTGCCTGAGCAGGCATGGTAGATGATGTAGACAAACAAACAAATACTGTATAACCATTAGGGTTGGGTGTCGTTCCATGCGTACCCAACGGTACATTTATTCTGTACTTCCCATTTCAGAACTGTTTTTAAGTACATATTAACAATGGAAAGCAATTCTTACCAGTGTATCTTGATTGGGAATCAAATGAATGCAAAGAAAGTGACTTTATGAACTTGATTTTAAGATTTGTATTTGTTTATTATATATTTAATCTAGTCACACATTTGAATAAATTGTTTGGTTGGATACTGGTGCTAAAGCGGTACTTTTAAAACGGTACATTTAACGGTATGGTGCCTTAACAGTGCCTGAACAGATACTTTTTAAGAAAGTTAAAAAAAAAAGGGTACTAAACAGTTGGCGATGTTAAAGAATGGCTTGTTTATTGCTAAGGCCATATTGTCAAAATTAAATGATTTAATAATAATGCAATCACTATAACAATAATTTATTTCACTAGTAAATAGCTGTTGAATGACAAAAACAACCACCAGATGGGAAAAGGGCATTTAACAATTTTGAATGCACCACAAGGCTGTAAATTACCAGTTTCATTGAACGCACCGTCCGTATTTTTCCGACAACAGCAGCTGCAGATTGTTACATCCCGGTTTCGGAATCCTCTACAGTGAAATACAGACTAACTTTACACCGTTTAGCGTTAGCTGTCAGTATTGTAACTGTGTTTAATCCAGCTACTAGCTAGCGGTAGGCTGACGTTAGCTGCTGTCGAGTATAGTGTTAACTAGCGTCATGTGCAGCGATGTTTCTGTAACGTCTGTTTCAGAGCATCAGAGAGAAGTGCAGGCATATCAGTGGCACCAGAATGAGGCACCGAAATCCGCGTTGCTATTCCTGCAGTAGCAGGATGTGTTACGAGGAAGTACAGCAAAATAGTAGCCTGTTAGGCACGACGCAAAGCTGAGTGAAGTGAAAATAAATGGCGGCAAGCGATTAATACGATTTAAAAAAAAAAAAAAAAAAAAAAAAAAAAACGCATTATGCTCGACCCTTAATCGCATCGCGATTAACGCGTTAATGCTGACAGCCCTAATGTAAACACATAAAATCATATTTAGTCAGAGGTTTCGGAGTTTTAATATTTTTGTTGTTGTTTAGCAATCTGAGTGACTCAGTTCTATGAGAAAAGGTAAAACATTTAGTTTATTAGTTTATAATGTTGACAGTCCCCTTTTAATTACCTGTACAGTAAAAGGAGCAGCTTTACCCAGTTGTCAACAGGCATCCTAAAATAAATGGTTACAAAATTTAATTAAAATAAATTACACTACATTTATAATTACAGCAGGCCTAAGCAAAAGGGAGTAAGACATACAAAAATGTGGCATACAATTGGCAAACAGTTCATGCAATAAAAACAATAAAGAGGAGACAAGGGAAAAGAGAATAGTCACAGAGGCCACATTGAAAGCACATAAAAGACAACATGGAGGCAGGCAGCAGAGATGGAGCGGCAGCAACAATGACTCACAATGTCACATCAAACACACATCACATCTATCAGATAAATGTGTGCAGTTATAGTTGTCGGACAGCCATATTTTAAGGTGTGTTGTAAAGGTGGAATATGTATGTATATATTTGATAGTGGTGGGCAGTGAATTCCAGTTTTGTATTGCTGAACAGAAAATTGAAGTTGACCAAATGTGCTTTTCTTTTTCTTTTTTTAAGATTATTTTTTGGGCATTTTAGGCCTTTATTCGGATAGGACAGCTTAGACTTGAAAGGGGAGAGAGAAGGGGAATGACATGCAGCAAATGGCTGCAGGTCGGAGTCGAACTCGCGGCCGCTGCGTCGAGAGTACACCTCTATATATGGGCGACCGCTCTACCAGGTGAGCTAACCAGGCGCCCAAATGTGCTTTTCTTGAATGGAATTAGAAGGTGTGGTGCTTCTGGTGATCCGATTGCTGTTGTTGTGTTGGATTATGAATGAGTTAAAAGTAGGGAAGATGTGTTGTGCAAAATTTTGTAGACTAAACAGATGTTTCTGTATTTGATCTTCCCAGCTCAGCAGTTTACGGTTATTTAGGATATTACAATGATGCGAACTGTTAATCTTCTGGGCCAAAACTTTTAGGTTTTTTCCGTAAGTGACGAGCCGGTAGTTTGGTCCCAGGTTGTGTGTTAGGTGTGACATAATTATGGCATCCATAAATACTTAAATTGTAGCACAATACTAATGTTTTGATCTGAAATGGTTATATTCGACACAATGTTACATTGTCTCTTTGTGAAAAACATTCCTTCCTTCAGTTTTAATTACATTCAGTTGAAGGCAGGAACGATTTAGCCAATTGGTTATCTGATCCATAGCTGTGGTGAGTTTGGCAGCAGCCAGATGTTTTGTCTTGGCATGCACATATACACTGTAAACCCGAATAAGTTACCAGAACTCAAAAAATGTGAGGCAATCAGTTGCCACAATTTTTTTAAGTTGATTAACTTAAAAGTCAAAATTTTCCAGAACTTAAAAGGTTGGATGAATTGCTACATGTACCTTTTGATAACAGTTAAATTAAAAGTGCTCATTTAACTCAACTCAAATATTTGCAGTTAATATGACTTACAGTTTTCTGTTAAGGCAGCTCAATTATTTTTCAGTTATTATGACTTAAAAGTTTTGAGTTTACAAACCACAGGAATAAGTTCACAGAACTTTAAAAAAATAAGTACACAACCACACCAGTTTATGTTAACCAAACTCAATGTTTATTAGTTTGTGTTGTCATTGTTTTAAGTACACATTAGTCAAATATGTTGAGTTTGTTTACTTAAAAACATGTGACTCAAAACTTAAAAATTTTGTGGCAACTGATTGCCTCACTTACATTAAGTTTACCTAACTTAATATATCTAAAAGTCATGAAAGTCCGCTTTTGAACAGTTAAATTTAAAATTAAATACAAAAATAAATAAACATTTATAAATTAAAATAAATAGAATAAAAAAATAATTTTAAAATATACTTAAATAAATTGTATATAAATAAATAAATACATTTGAGAGATTTTTAAGAAGAAAAACTTCTAGCCTTCCAAATGTGTTCCTGGTCACTTAAGGAACACACCGACTTATTGGGACTTTAGCTTATTCCCCATATCCCCCAGAGTTAGATAAGTCCATACATACCCTTCTCATCTCCGTGCGTGTCTGACGCACCCACTGCTAGCTGCTGAGAAACAGCCATCTTCTAACCGTATACATACTGACAACTATTCTCAGAAAGGGTGAAGCACTGATACTTCTGCTACTTGGGCAGAGTGATTTGCACCTGAGAAGCCCCGTGGTGAGGAGCAGAGAGTTCGCCTGGAGTTCTGCAAGCAAATCACTCCACCCAAGTAGCAGTGCTTTGCCTTCTGAGAATATAGTTCCCAGTTTGTATACGGTTAGAAGATGGCTGTGTCTCATGTGACCTTGTTATTCGTACACGCTGTGACTATACAAATCACAACATGTAAATAGGAAAATGTTGGCGTTATTTTGTCACTTATTAGGAGCATAGATGGAGCTGGTTACCTCCAGGATCTGTGCTAAGCTAGGCGTGGGTGCATCAGACAGAGTTACGACACGCACGGAGATGAGAAGGGTATGTATGGACTTATCGAACTCTGGGGGATACGGGGAATAAGCCCCAATAAGTAGGCGTGTTGCTTTAAGGCCCTAGGAAATAAATATGTATCACAAATTTCTGATATTGACCAGACAACTAATCAGATAGTCAGGAAAATAATCGGAGTAATCAAAAACAATAATAAATAATACCAAAATGAAATTATTGTTTGCTACAGCTATAAAAGAAAAAAAAACACTGCTTTTGGCTTCCTGATTAATTCCTGAGTAAGGCAACAGGGCAGCAATTTGGGTGAAATTTCAAAAATTCTATAGACTGTTTAAGAACATTTTCACTTAAAACTCTAAAATGTAAATGTTTTACATAACCAGTATCAAATGCACAGTGAAATGTGGGTCATCTTGTGCAGCCCACAATGGTTAAGAAAAACATTAAAACATACAAAACATTAGCGTTACTTTTGCATTATATTAATGAGAACAAAGGCATATTGTGTAGTTTGGGCCTATTGGCTGAACACCTGCAAAGTAGTGCAGTAACTTTTTGAGGCATTATTTAGACAAAAGGAGATAACTTTGAACTAGCCTTTTATAATGCTTTACCCTGCAGCCTTTTTTCAGATGAGTTTCTACATCATTAAGCCATTCTTGAGGGTCTGCAACCTTGGTGGTAGTTTACCACTTTCTAACCTGTTCACATCTTTAATGCAATCAGACAAATGGCAAACATAAAGTGGACTAATTGCAAAATTCACAAAGCTCATTTGAATCATTGAACCTGTTCAATGTTCCACTGGGTCAACCTATGAAATGTGTAAAAATCTATTTACCTGTTCATCATTGATTTTTTTTTTTTAATTTTAGCCAGAGCATCTGCTGTCTTCCCAGTTTTTGATGCCTTCTGTCTGAATAAGGTCATCGGTTGAGGAAGATGGCGGTCAAGCTCAGGATAGCATGTGTTGGGCAGGTTCTGATTTGTAATCCGCTGGAACTCTGCATACAACTGCATAGAAATAACAGCAGGAGGAGAACACTTAAAAAAAACAGTCCAATTTGAAGAATCTAGCACACATTTATAAAGCAAAAATATCGGCCAAATGAGTAAGAATCACAATTTTCACTTTAAAAGAGAGAGCTGATCCATATTACCTCGGACTCTATTTTGAGACCAGGCCAGAGGTCCATGAGCTCGTTCACTGGTGGGCAGGATATCACTATGGTCTGTCGGCATAGGGGGAATGTGGTCTCCACCATCTTTCTTCAACAATATTTGCAAGCAAATACAAAGTAAAATATGATCTGTTCAGTGCCAAAGGTTAAATATCATTAGGAAGATGATATTCGTGAACAGAAGACATTCATGAACTGTTGACTTGAATACGGCAAAAAGCATTATTTTGATCAAACAGGCAAGTAGAATAAACAAATGATATGTGTATGTGGGAGTGTGTATGATTTAGGGTTACCACACTAAAACATTGTCTGAAAAAAAAAAACAATTTAAGTTACTGGTATTTAGAGGTGTGTGTGTGTGTGTGTGAGAGAGAGAGATTCATTGGATTACCTGGTATCTTTATCACATCTCCAGTTATCTTCCTTAACTTTTTGAAACTGGAACAGAGAGATGCAAAGGCATAAACTGATCTGAAACTGAACAAGTAAAAGCATTCAAAGAGTGTCGAATTATAAATACTTATAAATGTTCCCTGTTAATGATCTTTTCATTTGATCCCTAAAGTGTGAAGTTACTAAAGCCATCAAGCAAAATTAACATTACTGTAAAGAAAAGCAGCAGCACTTGAACCTTACTGCATGCTTAATCAACAATAATGCCATTTCTACAAACCAAAGCTTTACTGTTAAGGGTTTTTACTTTATTCATCTTTGTCATGAAAAGCAGCTTGCCTCCAGCAGGGTCGTTTGTTTTAAAACCGACGCAACACAAGTGGGCGAGCACGGGCAGTTGACTCGTGTTCTGTTAACCGCAATCTCCGTGTCTCAGACAGTCTGCTCACACAGAATTTAAAACGAGCGTCCCTAGAAGCTACAGGGAGCGCGGACTTGCAGTGTAGGAACTCAGTTTGACTCATTATGCTCGTTTATGCTCTTTTAATATGATATTGGACCTTAGCGGTGCACTATTGAAAGTTTCCATCAACAAAAACTAACTATCGCATATGAGGTGTCTGTTAGTGCTTCTACTAACAACTCATTTTCTAACACCACCTTTAAGCGGGGAATGAGCGTGTGATTACTAGATTCATCCGTCGTAAAATTCTTCAGTGAGTCTGGTAGTGGTGGGTCGCTAGCTGTGCTGCTGGAGTGTGTAACGTTAGTGGTCGCGCTAATTAGCTAGCTAGCTAGCTAGCTAGCTCTTTAGCAGCTAACCTATATCTGACAAGTTGCCAATCCCTACAAGACTTCCGTGATAAGCCAGTGAAGGGCGGGGGCTTGGAGAAGTTCTACACTCTCTGAGACAAACGCATGTAAAAATGTATAATGTATAAAAGAAGTAAAAGTGAATGAATATTAACATTCAAAACTTACAGTAAGTCCAGTGAGGCTGATTGCTGCTGCGTAGGTAGTAACTTCTGCAAGCCTACTGTCTGTTGCTTCCCGCCTTGCTGCGTTGTTCAAACTTTTCTTCTTCTGTTTTTTTCCAAAGAGCGGTAAGGAAGGTAGTATGCATATTAGCACCACCTTCTGCTTCGCAGGTTGAATCAGAGATTAACTCGGCATAAAAAATGATCCCTGCAGCTGCTCAACACTTAAATAAAAATAAAAAATATATAAGCAACATTAAATTGATGACAATAAAAATGCAAAAAATAAATACATTTTGTCCTCCACTAATGTCTAATGCATTTCAGACCATTTGCCTCAATCAAATTGTTACTGTTTTAAAAATACAAAAAATAAATAAAATAAATACATGTTGTCTTCCACTAATGTCTAATGCATTTCAGACCATTTGCTGATTGCAATTTATTTATTATGATCAATTTTACTTATTTGGTGAAGCACTTTGAGATTTTATTGTATTTTAACATGTGCTATATAAATTAAGTTTTTTTTTTAAATCACCCCTATTTGAAACAATAGAAATAACAGGACTTTATCATTCTTAGTATGTAATTACTTAATTCTATTAAGTTGCACTTAAGTTATGTTTTTAAGTTATGCTTACTTATACACAAAACAGTTCCATTTAATCAAAAATTATTAGTTAACAATACTCAAAAATGAAGAACATGTTACACCAACTTGACAAAATTAAGTTAGTATAACTTTTTCTAAAATTTTGAGTATACCCCACTTAATCTATTTAATTACTTTGAACATTCGGGTTTACAGTGTACTACGGTGTCGTCTGCATACATTAGTGTTTTGATATCAGGGCAAACTGACGGCAGATCATTAATATATAAACTAAACAAAAGCGGGCCAAGTATTGATCCTTGTGGTACCCCTGTGCATAAGTTAAGAGATGATGAAAGATGATTTTTTACAGAAAAGGTACACACTTCTCTGCAACCTTGGAGATTACAGGTAGAATACTGATTGGGCGGTAGTTACATCATTTTGATTTAAATATGGGAGTTACAATTGCAGTCTTCCAGGTAGTTGGGAATATCCCCTGTAGCACTGACTGGTTGATAGTTTGTGTGATAGGGTAGGCTATGTGTTCTTCAGGGATTTAAAGGGATGGTTCTGAGTAATTAGCTACAACTAATTGAGGAGAATCGGAGAGCTAGCTAGCAGCGGTAGCAGTAGGGCTGTCCTAAACTATTAATCTAGTGATTATTTTTTCGATTAATCTAACAATAAATTTTTCAATTAGCGATTATTTTCCCATTGCTCAATTATTAATAATTTACACAAAACAAATTTCAATAAGGTTCAAATCTCTATTTATTAAAATTGTTTAACACTGCACTGTTCAAGTAAAATGAATTTGTATTGCAGCCTGAAGCCAGATGTAGGCTATCAATCCAACAACAAAATAAAGTCACTTTCAGGAGGAATACAAAAATAAAAACTTAAAGTAAACAGAGCAAGTGCAAAAAGAGTAATCTGTATTTGCTTATTTTAACAGAAGTAGGTAAAATAATGAATAAGCTCTTGTTTAACATCCAAGCTCTTCTCCCTTTAATCTTACAGTAAAGTGCAATTTTAGCAACATATGAAATCCGATGTATCAAATAAATCCAACATAAGGCAAATTGCAGAGTGTCTAATATAACAGTCTGTAATCGATTGGGTCACTCATGATGATGGTAAACCAAATCAATGGACTAACGTACCGTTGGGCTGCTACTGGGAACACATTTGTCACTATTTGTTAATTGCACATGCTTGGGAGTAAAGCTTAGATCGGGCACTGCCTGGCCCAACACATTAACTGGAATTATGAGCCCGAGCCCGATTTTAACCCGACAATTTGTTAATAAGTGGGCCGTTATAACTGACGTTATAAAGGACTCGTGAGATATCTGAAACAATCTGGCGTGGTTGCGCAATTATCGAAGACAGCGCTACAGATGGGGGAGACACGATTTAGCACAGTTTACCTCACACTCAAGTCAGTGCAGGACATATACCCAGAGCTGTGGGAGAAGCTGGAGAGGCATAGCTTTCTCCCCACCCAATTAGGCTAATAAAGTAATGATGAAATAAACGCAAATGCTTGATTAAGGGCCCGGCCCAGCCCGGGGATAGTGGCAGGAAATATTGTCCCGACCCGGCCAATGGGTCAAGTTTGGGCTTGGGCAGAGAATCTAAACTCTACTTGGGAGGGAAAGGGAGCAGAGCAAAAAGGTAAGCAGAACTTATGGTGATTTGCTGCTTTTATCCTGACTCAGTGATGCATTTTACAAAGTCTACAGACTACCACGTTGTTGTTGGCATTAAAAGTAAAATACTCCCACACTTTAGAAGACTGTGTGCGAGCCTTTTTCTCAATGTGTTGTTGAACTTGCGAGGAATCCATACTTGCGCCGTTGCTGGAGGCAGGCAGCTATGTTTTTGTTTTTTTTTAGATTTCTACGCGTGATGCTTCGACACAAATTATTTTTTATTTGTTATTTGTACTACTGTAGAAGTTTGGTACCATTCCGGGCATTATTAGTGGGGTAATTTACGAGATACACCTTTGGTTCCATTAGCGCCTGCACTAAGCCATTCGGCTGATAGCACTAACTCGCCCAATGTTCGACCAAGGGACAAAAAGCTTCTGGGGGGGGTGTTTGGCTTGAGGTCATGATGCAAAGGACCCTAGGGTGAAATTACTCCGAACCATCCCTTTTAAGCATTTTAGAATCCATACCATAAATGTCCTTTGCCGTTGAAATTTTAAGATAATTAATAATTGCCATTGCATTCTTAATCTGTTCCCAGATCAGCTTTGTGTTACCCTTTTGCCTCATAAATAATTGTTATAAAAAAATTTACTTTAGCCTTTCTGATCACTTCTCTATTACATAATGAAGTGAACCTATACCTATCACTATTTAACTCGGTTAACGATCTTTTTAATGCAGAGTCTCTTTCTTTCATCAGATTAAATGTTTCAGTATTGAGCCAAGGGAGTGCGTGTTTTTTTTTCTTTCCTTTGACCGTTCTAATAAACTCCTTAACTAGACTATGTACTGTAGCTTGGTAGCAAACATTTTGCAATCTGCTCCTGTGTTGCTCCCAGTAATTATATTTTTCTAATCAGTCAGCTGTACTATTCTTTGAAAATTAGCCATTTCATTTTTTGGAATCCTGAGTTGCTCCACAGGTTTGATAGAATGATGAAAGCGCTTCTTTGTAAGTTTTCTTGACAATAATATCAGATTATGGTCGGACAGTTCAGTAATTAAAATTTAATGTTTTTACAATTCTTTCAGCTTTGTTACTAAATATTAAGTATATCTGGGTCTGGGAGGATGTGGTTATTCTAGTTGGACCTTCCAACAATGGTGAAAAATCCAGACTGTCTGTGATCTGCTTAAGGGATTTCCCATTAGTCTTATCCAGCCAGTTACAATTTAGATCGCCAAGTTGTATTACCTTGGTTTTAAAATCACATGCTTGAAGTAGCTTTTTAAATGTGAAATAAAAAACATTATTAGAGGAATGCATTGGATACATTTTGTTTATGAAGAAGACAAAGTTAGTGGGTTCAAAAAAGTTAGAATCCAACTCTGTCCAAAATCTTTTGGATATTTTAACAATCAAAAAAATGTGAGAAATTGTTTCTTTATTCTATTTACAAAATGTACAGGAAGAGTCAATGTCAAAACGAAATTTTAGCAATATGATGATAAGCAGGTTATTAAGGGTGCTCCGATCAGGATTTTTGGGGCCGATCACCGATTGCTGTGAGCCGTGTCGACCGATGCCGATCACCGGGTCTATTTGAAACCTTCTATTTATCATATTTATCATATATTAATTTTAATATTCTTAACAACAATGCATAAGTATTAAAATTAACAGAAGATAATGTGTTGTGAATTGTCAACGGTTTACTTTTATTGACAGGAAACATTCCACTTCCTCTGTTAGAAACACACTTTAAACAGCTTAGAGCTTAACATATAGCTAAAGCCTTATTCGGAATAAATTGCAAAAAAAACTGTCAGTGTGTCTTTAGTGTGTTCTGAGCAGGGTGGGGCCACTTAAATTTTTTACCAGCCACTTTTTCCAGAATTCAAATTTATAAAAGAGTGCACTATCATATTTTGAATTGCTTTATTAAATACATAATTTAATAAAGCAATTCAAAATATGACACCGGGGATATGTCGCCACATTTTTTAACAGATAATTTTCCTTTCGTCTGTACCTCAGCTCAGCTAGCTAGCTAGCTAGTTAGACGGCGGCGTCCCGGACTAGCGCTGAAAACTAGCTACTCGACTGGTCAAAGCCCCGGCTGTGAACGGTTTCATTTCCTGTAAGTTCTTCACAATAAAAGTCCTCCGTTATTTTCGTATTTGAATGTTTTTATTATGAAGCAGCAAAATCCGGAAATGTTAGGGATTCATTAGCAGTAACGTTTATTATTAATACATGTTTTATTAATATAATGTATTTATTATGTGTCAGTAGCTTGTTGATCTTTACATTGTAAGTTAATTTCATATCCTGGCCTGGGACACACATTCATACGGTTTGATAAAGGACTTATTGGACTTTAACTTATCATTGATTTTACAATAACGAGTGTAGCTCATGGATGTATTAAGTGTAGCTGTCCTCAATTTAGGTCATCCTGTACGTCTCATCTCCGGTTTTTCCTGGTGTGTGTGTGTAACTGAGCAGCAGAGAGCCAACAGATTTAAAACGGCAGCAGCTTTCAAGCGACTTAAACATCGTTACAGTCTACATTGACGTTAAAATGTAAACAGGTTGGCAGGATGGTCTGAAATGTTTTGCACGGTCTTTCGCTGTACGTTTTGTCAATGCGCCACTTGTTTGAAAAGTACCTTCTCTTTTTCTTTACTTCGCCCTCAACAGCTTGTACATCCATAGCTACTGCTGACTCCGCAGCGGGCCTCTTAACACCGGGGATATGTCGCCACATTTTTTAACAGATAATTTTCCTTTCGTCTGTACCTCAGCTCAGCTAGCTAGTTACACGGCGGCGTCCCGGACTAGCGCTGAAAACTAGCTACTCGACTGGTCAAAGCCCCGGCTGTGAACGGTTTCATTTCCTGTAAGTTCTTCACAATAAAAGTCCTCCGTTATTTTCGTATTTGAATGTTTTTATTATGAAGCAGCAAAATCCTGAAATGTTAGGGATTCATTAGCAGTAACGTGATTCCTATAAGCATTGTGCATTGTTACTTAGCAACAGCATTCTTTGACAAAATCTGGTTGGTGTGTAACTTAGCTGCGTATAGAACATTTTCTCACGAGTAGTGCGTCATCTGATCGGCCTATCTGATCGGCCTTTATGGAGACCACCGATCAAACTATTTAAAGCCTTTATCGGCCGATAACGATCGGTTCCCGATCAATCGGAGCACCCTTACAGGTTATATGTTAGGTAAAAGTTTGAGGTGTACTTCCTTAGCTTTGTAAGTATTTATAAGGTAGAAAAGCTAGCTTCCAAACTAAAAGGGCTTGATGATGGAATTTCGATAATTTGATTTTCAGAAGAAAAGACCTCCAATTTTGTTGAAAATGTGATTAAACCAGTTAACTTTAAAAGTATTAAAAGTGTCAACTTATGCTTTACTATTGGAAAGAAACACTTTTCCTAAGTTTATCTGATTTATTTACCCCCCCCAAAAAACTATAAAAATTATATTTTCGTCTAGGGGTGTAAGAAAAAATCGATACACTTGAGTATCACGATATTTTATTTTGCAATACTGTATCAAAATTTCAAAAAGGCAAGTTTGATTTATTTTTTTTAAATATTCATGTAAGACAGTGGTTCACGTTTATCTTGTGTTTAAACCTCCTACCGCTAGATGGCTATGCTGAGACGTACCACCTTGCCTAACCGTGCCTAGCAGTGCCTAACTTTTTGCTAGAAGCTAACAATGTAGCTATGGCTGAACTTTGGGATTGTGGTTCACAGGTTCTTAGTGAGCTAATTTTTATATGCTAAAGTAGGCCAAACTAGCAGTTTGATTTTCTGTTAACCTAAAGTAAACTTCTTTGACTTTTATGAACATCATGTCTTTTTTTAAATATTAGTTTTTCTAAAATTATACTTAAAAAAAAAATCCCAATATATTGCCTTACGCACAGTATCGAAATATATTGAATCGTGACCCACGTATCGTGATACGTATCGTATCGCCAGATTCTTGCCAATACACAGCCCTATTTTCGTCTGTGGCTGTTAAATCATTTACAAATGAGGATAAAGATGTATACAAATAGGGAATATACTGTACATTTTAATGATAGTTTTTCTGAGGTAAAAGCTAGGAGTTGTGGAGTGCCAAGAGGAAGTTGTTTAGGGCCACTTTTCTTTTCAATTTTCACGAATGATTCTTTTGATGACTTTTTTGTCATGGCCATCTGAGGAAGCTATGTACGTATGTAAGTTTTGGGCAGATCGGACATAAACACTAGGACAGTGATTGTCAACTGGCGGCCCGCGGGCCACATCCGGCCCACCAAAGCTTTCAGTCCGGCCCGCAGAATAATAATAAATTCAGAAAATGTGAAAAGGAAAAAAGCATTCTGGTATTAAGCATTTCGAACATTCACATCAGGTAACATTCCACAGAGAGCGCAAATGGGCGTGGTCGACATCATGTGATTCAGCTTCATTCAATGAACACCTGGATTAAAGGTTTTTAAATATGTGATGTGTAATGTGGAAGTTATAGATCAAAATGCATCTACCTTGAGTATAGCGCCACCTAATGGTCCACATGTGTAGTATTTGGTATGTGAGGTGTATAACGATTATACATCTACCCTTCAAATTGGTAGTTGCTCACAATAGCGTAAGAGATGAATCCAAACATGGTTCCAATAGGTCACGCCCACTTTGACCATTCAGTACACTAGTCACAATAGCCTCACCCACCCAGCCTTCGCTCAAGCAGTTACATCTCCTTGGTCAACCCAAAAGCCCACACCTCCTTTGGCTGCCACTCCTTCCATTTCTCAGCTGCAGATGACATGAACAAACTACAAAAAACCCTGAAACTCAAAGCCCTTATCCCACTAACTGCCTTCAGATCACGTCTGTCTGAGCTCCTGTCCGATCACTGCACGTGCTGTTATTCTTTGATCCATCTTTCACCCACTTACCCCGTTATCCTTGTCACGCCCAATTGCATATTTGCACAGATGCACATCTTCATTGCTATCATATTCTGTTCTCGCTCTTTTGCACCTTTATCTGCCCTGATATGCTCAACTGTTTTTTCTTTTCTTCCCACCTTTGTATCACACAATTTTAGTACACTCTACTGATCTATGTCACTATCTAGACCAAAATTCTGCACTAACTATATTGACTCTTTACCACATTTCAGCATTTTAGATAGTATGTCAATTGATATTTACATTGACTCTTTCAACATTTATACAGTCTGTCTATTCATGCAGATTGTTATTCCTGATCTACATTAGCACCTAGACCACTATTTTCAACTGTATATTGACTCTTCACTACATTCAGCAGTGTTATTGACTGTCTATTCGTGTATATTGTGTTGTTATTACCGTATCACTTTCGCAAATCCTCCGACTTACTTACACCGCCCTTTTCGCCAGCTTTGTAATGCCTACCTAATCTGCACTTTATGTAGCCTATTGTATTCTGTTTTCTTGTATTTTATTGTATGTCAAACTGTATGTTGTCTTGCATGCTTATGCTTTTCTTGGCCAGGTCGTCGTTGCAAATGAGAACCTGTTCTCAACAGCCTACCTGGTTAAATAAAGGTTAAATTAAAAAAAAGAAATTGTAGGCGTGGCCTCAGGAGTATATCATAAAGATCGGATGAACTGTTCATGAGAAACTTTTCATATTTGTAGCGCCCCCTATAGGCCAATCTTCGCCAAATTGGCCTACAGAGCCTCAGAGGGTCATGCCGAAGAAGAATCTAAGTTTCGCGTTGATGGCACTTATTTTGGGCGAGATATGCAAAGGTTTGCATTTTCATAACTAGCTACACAATTTGTTCATATGTAATTTTCGCATTTTCTAATGGAGCAAAATTCTTTTGAAAAAGTTTCGTGCAGATCAGCCTAGGAGGAGTTTAATAAAGTAGATGTCACATTTATTGCGATTTTTCGTGCATTTAAGTCAAGGTGGAAATGGGCATGGCCTAGGTCATGTGATGCAGCACCATTCAGGGAATGTGTGGATATAAGGTTTATAAATGTGCGATGTTTGGTATGGGAGTTATAGGACAACTTATTTTGCTACAGCGCCACCTAGTGGCACAAGTGTGGCATTTGTTGTGCCTTAGGTTCCTGCAGAGTTCTGGACCAGTCCTGAAAATGGCACCGCCTGACCATGCACGGTTTAGGCTGTAGCCACACTTTCTCCACTCCAGAAATGCTGTCATTTTTTCAGATATTAGTACTGTACTCGACAGTCATCAGATTGTTTTCTGCTCCCTCCCTGTAGAACTAGTTTAATACAGAGGATAGTGAATTATGGTGCAATGGTGGCATGGAATTCATTAGCGAGCTATGGGATTTTAGAAAGTGAGAAAATATGTTTCCATAAAAAGTTAAAATTGTATTTATTTACAGAAGAAATGGTGTAGAATACTATAGATTACATATATTTTTTATGATCTTGAAGATTTAAAATTGACTTTGGCAATTAACTTTGAGCTATCCTTTTTTGTCACCTAGAAGATACATTTGCAGGTACTTGCTTTCTGTTGATGAACTATTGAAGATATAAATGATTGTGAGCAAATGTATGGATTAGACAGGTTTTGGGCTTGTGTTGAGTGTTGTCTGATGTATTTGTTTACTTTTGTTACGAGTATGAATGTTATTTATGTAAGTTTATGTTTTATTGTACCTTCGGAGTATGTTTTTGCTGTTCATTTCCCCCTAACCCTTTTAATGTAATTTCACAAAATTTTGACACAGTGGCAACACGCAGTGACAAACAAGGCATAATTGGGCAACAGTGTGTCAGTGACCCTTACAACCCTTACCCACTCACAGACCAACCCAAATCAGGTCAGAATCAGATGGGGACGGACCACACACACACACACACACACACACACACACACACACACACACACACACGCTCTCATATAGAAATACGGACCAAAAAAATAAATAAAAGTAATGTAATGGCAGCTGCATTAGAGTAGTGGGGAAAAAAACGTAGGCCTCTCTTGAGTCTCGAGATATGTTGAATGAGTTAACAAGTTCCAGGACAGGATTCCATGTATCTAAGAACTTCTTGGTAGAGCCTCGGAGTGAGAATCTAAACTTTTAAAGCTTTAAATTGTAAAGCACCTCCTTAATCCAGCGGTCATGTGTTAGGGGTCCGGTGAGTCTCCAGTTGAGCAGGATCAGCCTCCAGGCTAACAAGGTTGTAAAAGCCAGGGCCCGCTTTAGTGCTACAGAGAGGTTAGTGTCAGGGGGAGTGCCAAAAATGACTGACAATAGATTGGGTGGAATGGTCTGGCCATAAGCTCTGCTTGTGTCAAAAACACTTAGTGAAAAAGCTTCTAGCTTAGGGCAAGACCAGAACATATGACTGTAGTTGGAAGGGGATTGAAACTGTTCCAAAACTCTTAAAATCACAGGGAGAGAACTGGCTGGATTTGATTTGTACAGAAGTAGGTCATCCACATACAGTGAGACTTGAGTTGTGTCGGACAATCCAATACCTTTTGAAACCTTCCTCTGAGCGTAGCCAAACGGCCAGGGGTTCTATCGCGATGGCGAACAGGAGTAGCGACAGCGGACAGCCCTGCCTGGTGCCTCTCCAGTGGGAGAAAAGTGGTGACACCATATCGTTAGTTTGATCTGAGGCCACCAGGGATGAGTATATTAGCCTGACCCAAAGAGTAAAATTGTTACAGAGGCCAAACCTATCCATTACCTCATATAGGTACCTCCCCTCGACCTGGTCGAAGGCTTTTTCGGCGTCGAGGGAAACAACTTATTCCGGGGTTTCATTGCTCGACGAATAAATGATCTTAAGGAGACGCCTAGTGTTCTGGGAGGACCGTCGGCCTGGCATAAACACTTAGAAATAATAAAGGGCAACACCCGTTGAAGATGGATCGTAGAACTTACGTTAAGGAGTGATATTGGTCTTTAGCTACTACAGAGCAGGGGATCTTTCTTTTCTTTTTTTTTTTTTTTTAGAATTAGGGAGATAGTTGCCCTCAACAGGGTGTCTGGTGGGCGATGTTGCAGAAACGCTTCGATGTACACATCTTTTAGGACTTGCGCATGGAAAGCGCGGAAAGTTTTGTAATATTCTGCAGTAAAGCTGGCCGGGCGACTTACCGATTGATTGATGGCTCCTTGAACCTCAGCAACAGTTATGAGTTCACCCAGGGGCGGACTGGGACAAAAATTCAGCCCTGGCACTGTAGCCACACCAGCCCACATTACCACGCCCATGCAGCCCCACCCACGGACACGTCACACCTGCATTCACCAATTACATTTGTGTACAGATGGTGAAATAATAAAAGCAGTACCTTATGTGCCAGATTTTTAAACATATAATGTAAGTGACAACTGACAACAAAAGAGTGCAAGTGGCAAACTATGCTTACTACTTTTTAAAGAGCACATGTTTATAACACATTTACACATACAGCAAAAACAAAAGAAAAAGAATCTGAGGATGTTGTAGAGTCTGTGTGCTGTCTGTTTATGCCGTTTGCATGCTGTTACTGTCATTCTTTACAGTATGTTCTTTGTTGTCACTGTCTGTTCGATTCTCCTTGTTTCTCTCTGTTGACACTGTCCGTCTGATTCTCCATATTTTCTCCATATACTCTGTTTTAACTCTCTAACTCTGCAATTTTAATGTTTGTATGGCTCTGTGATTATACTGGAACACTCTTGGCTGACTGTCATTGTGTCCATGGTTGTTCTTGCTGGTATCTGCTATCACTGTGCTTTATTGTATTGTCAGCAGGCGTCGCAGCAGTTCACTCTTCTCTGCCACCCTGTCAATGACAACATCTGTATCCAGGGCCATAAGTATTTACTTTTCAGTTGCTATCAACATAAATGGCTCCAAGTGATCCTTGGATATGGTGCTCCTGAGTCGATTCTTTTTTTTTTTTTTTTTTTATAAATTTGAGTGTTGAGAAGCTTCTCTCACAAGCTACCTGGGTGACAGACAGGGTGAGTAGGAACTTGTACCCAAGGCCTATAACATGGTAAGCATCTGTTAACAAGTTGTATTGCCATAAAAGTTGATAACAACACACAGCACAGTTCTTACATGTTGAACAACTTTTATTCATAATCTCTACTTGTTCTTCATCAGTTCCATCTGTAGGTATCTCTCTCACAAGTCTAGTTGTGTACTCCACTGCAGACTTTTTCAGTCTCTCTCATTGACCAGCGAGACTAGTCAGCTCACACTGCAAAGTGACAACAGTGCCCGATTGTCAAACTTTAGTAAGCATGTGCCTAGTTCTGTGAGCGACGTGTTGGGCAATCCACTATCTCTGATCTCCGAGAGTCTTCTAGGGTCCAGATAAGCAAGGTCGGCAAACAATGTGCCATGTGTTGGGAAGCGTTGGTGGATGCTTTCAGTGACTGTGTCCATAATGACATGGCATGCCATTTCCACGTCCCTTTCCACCTCATCCTGTGCCAAATCCCCTGGCATTGGCTTCTTTTTCCTTATTCTTTTCTTAGACAGCTGCCCTTTTAAGAGTCAAAGTTTCTAACATTCTTTTGCAGAGCTTTGTTTTCCCACAACCATCCGATGCGCTGTCAGAATGTCTAGTCCGCTGGTTTTTGAGAGGAGACGTTTTCTCCAGATACATACAAAAATGTTTGGGCAGTGAGGTTGGTTTCATACTTGAGCAGGGCCTCTCTTAACCCTCTGGCTTTGACACGTACATTTGGCTTTTGACTTGCCATCTCTTCAATAGTTGTCAAGGTGAGAACCACATTCACAAAAACGTGCATTTTGTGGGTTGCCAAAAAATCCGAAGACCTTCATCAGAGCAGCATCCTTGGCCCACCAGCGTGTTTCTCCTATGGGAGAGAGGTGTCTGTGGTGAGGGTCCTGACTCTTTTTCTCCCAGACATTCATTCTTTGATTGGACTCTTGAATGAAAACTGCTAGGTCATTTAGTAGTGAGAATAGTGATGCACTTTCTACAACTACTCTTGTGGTGTCTCCTATCACAAGATTCAGGACATGTGCGTAACACCACACATGTACTTGGTTTGGAGAGTGTGAAGAAAGCAAGGCAGAAAAGCCCTTGTACTGGCCTTGCATGTTTGCAGCTCCATCAGTAGAATTATCAATACAATTACTCATGTCCAGTTGTAGTGTATCAATGACTTCTTTAACTAACTGACTAAAGTACTTCCCAGATGATGCCTCACAACTGACAACGGCAACAACATCAGTCACATAGCGGAGGATGACGAAACATTGGTCTTTTCCAGAGATGTCTTGTGTTGTATCTATTTGCACTGAGAACATTACAGCTTGTGTAACTTCATAGTTAATATATTTTTGAATAATGCATTGGATGGCATCTATTACATTATTGACTATGTTTAGAAATCAAAGTGAGAAGGGAGCTTACAACTGTTTAATACAATGTAGGCTACTGTCAAAAACCACTGTGGAGCTAACTAGAAGTAGCGTGAATTGCTTTCTCTAACCTTTTCTACACCGCCTTTTCTCCTTTTACGGTCCATCTAGCTTTTACTGACAACCAGCTTTTAGCTCTTGTTGCACTCTCTCTCTAATGACGACGTGCTTGATTTTGACTGAACGCAACCTCTGATTGGGTCGGTCGGCCCATCTCGGGACCAGGCCAGCTGTTACCAACTAGCCAAATGCATAATAATAATAATAATAATAATAATAATAATAATAATAATAATAATAATGTTATAACCATAGTGAAATTGTGCAAGCGATAAAAACCCGTCCTATGCGCTGTCGGCCTGTAAAGGCAATTTATTTGTATATTAAAAAAAAAAAAAAAGTCTAAAAATCTGACCGACCCACATCTAAAAAAATGGTCCGGCCCATCTGGCATTTGCTAGGGGTGAGAAAAATAATCGATTCTTAGATGCATTGCGATTCTCTCTAGAACGATTCGATTATCGATTCTGATAAGTTAATGATCGATTTAAAAAAAAAAAACAATATATATTAGGGCTGTCAAACGATTACATTTTCTTAATCGCGATTAATCGTTGA
This sequence comes from Sander lucioperca, assembly GCF_008315115.2. Taxonomy (NCBI): domain Eukaryota; kingdom Metazoa; phylum Chordata; class Actinopteri; order Perciformes; family Percidae; genus Sander; species Sander lucioperca. The sequence continues at coordinate 29,985,205 of NC_050181.1, forward strand.
ATTTCTATAGTTAATCGCATGTTTTATCACATGATTTTAAAATTCTATTATTTTGCATTTCAGAACTGTTTTTAAGTACATATTAACAATGGAAAGCAATTCTTACCAGTTTATCTTGATTGGGAATCAAATGAATGCAAAGAAAATTACTTTAAGAACTTGATTTTAAGATTTGTATTTGTTTATTATATATTTAATCTAGTCACACAGTTGAGTCACTATTAGGGTTGGGTATTGTTTGGTTTGGATACCGGTGCTAAAGCGGTACTTTTAAAACGGTACCGGTGTCTTAACGGTGCCTGAATCAGTACTTTTTAAGAAAGTAAAAAAAAAAGAAGGGTACTAGTTGGCGACATTAAAGAATGGCTTGTTTATTGCTAAGGCCATATCGTCAAAGTTAAATGTTTAATAATAATGTAATCACTATAACAATAACTTATTTCACTAGTAAATAGCTGTTGAATGACAAAAACAACCACCAGATGGGAAAAGGGCATTTAACAACAACTTTGAATGCACCACGAGGCTGTAAATTACTATTTTCATTGAACGCACCGTCTGTGTTTTTCCGACAACAGCAGCTGTAGATTGTTACATCCCGGTGTCGGAATCCTCTACAGTGAAATACAGACAAACTTTACACCGTTTAGCATTAGCTGTCAGCATTGTAACCGTGTTTAATCCAGCTACTAGCTAGCAGTAGGCTAACGTTAGCTGCTGTCGAGTGTAGTGTTAACTAGCATCACGTGCAGCGATGTTTCTGTTTCCTGTAACGTCTGTTTCAGAGCATCAGAGAGAAGTGCAGACGTATCAGTGGCACCAGAATGAGGCACCGAAATCCGCGTTGCTATTCCTGCAGCAGCAGGGTGTTACGAGGAAGTACAGCAAAATAGTAGCCTGTTAGGCACGACGCAAAGCCGAGTGAAGTGAAATTTATATTTATTTATATATATATATATATATATATATATATATATATATATATATATATATATATTATATATATATATATATATAATATATATATATATATATATATATATAATTTTAAATGTGTTGATTTTCATTTAAAAGTTACTGTCTCCAGACAAGTACAAATCAGAAAACAGAGTGACTGAAAGAGGATGGGATAATGGACAACAACTGGCCAAAAGGAAAAAAAAATTTAAACTTTGTATATATACACATGATCTAAGAAGACACGCATAAAATAATTAGGCAAAACACATTACATCTGACCACCTCATGTTTAATGTTCTAAGAAGCCAATTATCCACCTTTAAACATGACTGAGCCTCTGACATGGAAGATTACTGTGAGAGAAGGTGACTTTCACAAGTATGTTTAAGGCTTAAGCATGGAATGACTACAAAACAAAAACCTCAGTAGACAAAACATTTCATTAAAACTTGTGTGTGACAAATACTGTATATGTCAAAATCTAAGCTTTGTCTAGCTGCTTTGTCTAGGAAGTGATTAGCAAACTCTGAGTAGCAAACTCTTTGCATCGAGATGCATCAAGTTTAGAATCGAATCGTTAGGTGCCAATCGATTCCCACCCCTAGCATTTGCCAGATGGGCAATCCGCCCCTGAGTCCAAGTCTCTTGTGGCTTGGTTGTCTATTTGTGGAAAGGTTATACCATTGAGCATGCCATCTACAATGGGAGGGCAATCAGAAGCTCAGCATGGAATTTGGCAAAAATGTCCTTGGTTCTGCTAGATCCTAATGGCTGGAATTAACCGTGAGGTCGCTCTGGCCTGATGGGCTAGAAGCTTCCCAGCTTAATCCCCAGATTCAAAAAAGTCATATCATATCATCATCATGTCTTGTCAATGGAACCATTTGGCAACTTTTTAAAAGTAAACTTTCCATTCAGAATCTTATTGGTATCCATTTCGGATTCAGATTTCACATGAACAACGGTTAAAGTTACTCAGGCTACCGAAGAATACCATAATTCCTCCGTTCGATTAATTTAATTAAATTTTATTTATAGTATCAAATCATAACAAGAGTTATCTCAAGACACTTTACAGATAGAGTAGGTCTAGACCACACTCTATAGTTTATAAAGACCCAACAATTCCAGTAATTCCCCTAAGAGCAAGTGGCGAGGAAAAACGTCGTTTTAGGGAGAAACCTCAGACAGACCCAGGCTCTTGGTAGGCGGTGTCTGGCGGTGCCGGTTGGGGTTGTGATGAACACTGGCAATAATAGTCACAAAAAAGATAATGGAACTATGACTAGAAATAGCCCCCAAGTGCTTAGGCCTAGCTTAGCTTCCATCCTTAACAAACAGCCATGTATATCAGCTTTTCCAGTCTCTCCACTGCTGGCTGTTCCACTTTAACGGGAGAGAGGAGCAAGAGGGGTTAGGATGGTGACCGGCCTCTGACGAGCTGTTACCACCACCATCTTTAGCCAGAGAGGACATTATTTCTTCAGCTTCTTCTTGCGTTGTCACCCCGGCGGGAGGTGTGCTAACTGAGCTTGGAGGAGGTGAATCGGCCGTGCTATTAACGTCATCGCTACACAGTTTCTTAGTAAAACCAAAATTTATTAAACTGCCTTTTTGCCATGGCTATATGATGCTAACTGCAGAATGGATTTCAAGGACTTTGTGCGCCGATTAATGGCCTCCAACATTTATATTTTTTCTACAAGTCTTTGAGTTAACATGTACTAAACATGAGTTGAATTTGCACCAGAGCCGCCACGCCTTGATGCTCATGACAAGAATAGCATACAGTTATCTTTATTGAAGTAAATTAGGTTTAAATTGCCGTCATGCATGAATGAATGATATTTTTGCAATTTTACACATACATACACATAATAATCCACGATGATCACATTACACAAAACTGAAATTGCACATCATAAATGGCACACTGTTAATATTTTAGAGACCCACCCCCCAAAATTTCACAAATCACGTTTTCAGGGGAGCCTATGTCTTATTAAAGGACAATTCCGAACCTAGGATCTAGGGGTTCTGTCGCTCTCTGGGACATGTTTTTATGCTAATCGAATGAGTTTGGAGCTTGAAAGACGCTAGCGCGGACCGCTGATTAGCTTACAACGCTAGTGTTCGGGGCACCGGGAACGTAAAAACAAATCACTATTTATACCACTAAAAAGGCTCAAAATATCACCAAACTTCAACAGTAGCATAATGAGGGTCCCAAAATGTTAACCGAAGCATTGAGAACTTTGTAACTTTTGTACGTCTTGAGCTCTTTTCAGGTCGGAGATAAAGGGAATAAGCTGGTCTATAATATAGTCTTCTGAAGCCTCCCAGAGTGTACCCCTTTCACACCCTGCTGTGACTCATTCACCTCAAAAAAATAAAGTGATTTGGGAGTGCAGGAATTGCTAACAGTGATCCTCTACTAGTAATGAAGAGTTCAACCTCCACTGTTTAAAGTTAAGGTTAGTTTGCTTGCGGAAGTAGAGATCAATGGAGGTCGCAGAAAAATGAGATTTAGCTGCGGGTAATGTATGTCTCCATGGGTCTGTAAGCCCAAGTTGTTTGGCAAAAGCATACATGGTCCTGGCTGATTTAGTTGAAGTAGATGCTTTACCCAATGATCTGTCCAGTACAGGGTCTTGGGTCTGGAAAGACAAAAGAAAAGAAGGATTTTTTTATCAGTGAGTAAGTGAGTGTTTTAAAATAAATTCCTATGGTCCCAACTGAAAAGGAGTAGGCCTTTTTCTTCTCTTTTCTCGTGTCCATGAATGTAGCTTCTGGAATAGTCACAAAGTTCCATTTGAAGATAAAACAAAATTAAATAAATAAATGAACACAAAGTTTAGGCGCTACAGTTTAACCCAAAACTTACTTTAACCCTTAATAGCTAAGGTTAGCTAGCTGCTAACAAGTGTTGACGCTTGTGTAGTACGACAGATTGGTTGGGTCTCGTTCGGTGGTCCCTGATCATCCTTTTCACATGTTTGTTTCTCCTCTTCTCCCTGCAGACTACTGTGCCAGTAAGTTTGCAGCAGTAGGTTTCGCAGAGTCGGTGGGTCTGGAGCTGCTGGCAACTGGGAAAGATGGCGTCAAGACCACCATTGTGTGTCCGTACTTCATCAACACCGGAATGTTCAATGGATGTCAAACTAAGTAAGTTGACTGTTTCTCATTTCAACAGACCTGCAAGTGGTGTCTGTTTATATTATTAATGCTCAAAGGACAAAGCACAAGTCTCAATAAGCTATGCTATCATGTCTTATTCAAATTTTTGGTCATATTGTACTGGGGTGGAGGCAGAAATCTCAGAATATCTAATAAAAGCCAAACTATCTGCATGGAGAGATCCCAGTGTAGTACAGGTGTAACCGTGCACAGTAGTCGTGGTTCGGTTCATACCCCGGTTTAGGGGTAAGGTTGGATGATAATAATAATAATAATAATAATAATAATAATAATAATAATACATTTTATTTGTAACGCACTTTATATTTAAACAAATCTCAAAGTTACATTAAATATGGAGAAGTGCTAGGACGAAAAATTAAAAGAAAATGAAATACACAAAAGGACAAGGAAAGGGGTTAATAATCAGCCAAAAGCTCTGCTAAAAAGGTGGGTCTTAAGGCCGCGTTTAAAAGCATCCACAGTCTGAGGTGTCCTCAGGTGGTCAGGGAGAGCATGCCACAGCCTGTATCATATTTTAAAATGGAGTGATTTGAGGATGGGGGGTGATGTGGTCGTGTTTGCGCACACTCATTAGGATCCTGTAGGATTCCAGTTCTTATCGATTCTTGATTCTGATCCTTTGAGGGTCAGGGTGAAAACAGATCACATGCCAAATTCACAGAAGTGTGTGTGTGTGTGTGTGTGTGTGTGTCTTTGCTGGATATACCAAGTTAACTTTTCCTTCACTTGCCTGGAGCACGACGTATAGCTGACAGGAACTGTTATGTTGAAAAAGGTTGAGGAAAAAAAAAAGGCACTACCATTACGCTGGCTCTTCTGTGTCTACCCTCAATAATTAAAGCCCAGCTTAAATTCCCTCAGAGCATTTAACTAAGAGGAAACTCAATAAAAAGCCATTTTGCCGACACTAGATATCAAACAAAAGCCAGACAGGCACTATATCGTATTAAGTTGCTCACAAAATACCCCCGCGAATCAAATCCATACTTCAACGTTAACCGGCAAGCCACTAAGCCTGTTTGGAAATGAACGCCTTTGCTGAAGTGTTAAAGTCATTAACGATGATAATGAAAAGACGAGACGGCACTGCCGCCTTTAAACGCTGACAGTGGCGATATCAACGTGTATCATTGACGAAAAGGACAAGTCTAAAATCTAATAAAACTGTCTTTATTTGCATTGCCTTCCACCTTTTCTTCCGCCCCCTCTGCCTCTCTCTGTGTGCGCGCACACACACACACACACACACACACACACACACACACACACAGACACGCACGCACTCCCTCACATACATTCCGGAGCCGGCTGACTCCATCTCTGTAAGTCCATCTCTCTACTCTGTCCAGTTCTGGTGGTTGATTAACGCCATAAACCAGGCAAATGTCTGCCAACTCAACATTTCAATATTTTGTGATTTAATTCTGAATCTGCAACGTTCTCTGTCAGGTAAATGTAGTACAATGCTTTCCTCTGAAGTAGAAGTACACTGCAAGTCAGTTGTAGCCTGGTTGCATATGAAGTGCTTTGGGGTCCTTCTGTAAGTAATTTTGGAGTTATTAAATAACATAATGTAATAATAATCTTTTTTCTTTTGTCATTCACTGTAACGGTAACCCGGCGAAATGACACAGGTTCCAACATATGTCGGGCCATATACATTCAGCCAACTTTCCAAAAAAGTTAAATCCATTTAGTTAAATAATTGTCCAGACATTGCTTCATGAGCACTGTTACTGCATCTGTTCTTCCCTCCGAGACGCTGCACGGAGACAGACACAGGCAGGGTGTTAACTTCATACTAGTCTATATCCTCCGGATTTCACTCATTTAGGCCGGATAGCTGTTGCCTTGGCCTTCCTTTGTGTTGTAATTCTAAACTCCAGTGGATCTATGAGGACAATGGTTAGCTGCTCCTCAGATCTCTGCAGGGTAAACCCAGACAGCTAGCTAGACTATCTGTCCAATCTGAGTTTTCTGTTGCACGACTAAAACTTTTTTTGAACATACACGTTCCACCAAAACAAGTTCCTTCCTGAGGCTATTTTGGAGCGGCACCGCTGCTTTTCCTGGTGCTTAGCACCGCCCAAGACGGTTGTGATTGGTTTAAAGTAATGCCAATAAACCAGAGCACCTTTTTCTCCCATCCCAGAATGCTGTGTGGACTAGCCAGACCCGCAGTGCCGCAGAGGAGGAAGGTCAGGCAAAGCGAGACTTAACTTCATACATGAAATGGTGGTCCATATAAAAAACATAGGAGTTGAAACGCTGAAGAACATTCATTGCGTCTTGAAGAAAACATAGCACTGGGTTGAGAATGATTGTGACTATGCGTGTAGTGAACGTGAGTGAGAGAGAGCGGCTTCTGGCTGCGCTGACAGCAAACAGCTGTTGGTGATCGGAGCGGAGTAGAAACATTGTGCTCCATGGCGCACGGCTGACTCGTGTGCTCGCAGCTCTTAACCGTCTTCCCCATACTGCCTGAACAAAACAAAATGTAATGCTTTGTGCAGCGCTGTCCAGTCCAAAAAATGTGTAGTTGTTGAGGAACAGATAAGCAGAACCAAAATTTTTATTTTGGAAACACTTTCTATAAAAAACAGTGCAACGAGAGCAGTCGCTTACTGTAACTGCTCTTCTGTCCAGCCAGGATGTTTTGGATAGGGTGGTTGTCATTAGCCATTATGCCCCTCCACCACATTTCTTAATGAGTCCAGTCTCCTGCCCAACACAGAACTGGCCTTTTTGACCAGCTTGTCCAGTCATCTGCTGTTTTTAAAGCAGTTACACACCGGGCCGATAATCGGCCTTTGGACAGTCTGGCGAGGTCGGTGACTCGAGTCTGTTCGGTGTGTTCCGTGCCTTCGTCCGTTGGAGGAGCTACCGGCCTTCATTTTCGCCGACCTGACATGCCCAGTCGGAGACAGGGCAGTCGGGACTCACCCGGAAATGGCAAGCGGGATGAGCGTGACTAAGCCTCTCAAAATCTGACAAAAATCTTTTAAACTGACCTTTGTCGATCTGAAATGAAGACCGATTCAGCAACTGCATGGCCTATTTCTCGCTTAAAATGTTTTCAGAAACACGTTTCGGTGAACTATTTTAGTACAATATGAGATCGTAATCTGAATGAGTCGCGTTTGAAAAATTCAAAATCCGGAAGCAGCAGCCAGATCTATGTGACGCGGTCACATTTTTGTTTGTGGTTTTCATTTTTTGGGTGACAATACAGATTAGCGCCGCCTTCTGTTATGGAGATGTATTGCGTCTCGCCGCTTTGGTGTGTTCCGAGGCACTTTTTTGACCAACTCGGGGAGACTGATCAGTCCAATTGCCTTTTCTGCCAACGGTCGGCCATCTGGTTGGTGTGTAACTGCCTTGAGTCTGTCAACAAACTGCAGCATAAAACGGGGTACTCCCCACCACAGTCTGATTAAAAACGTGCAGCAAGTGCACTGCAGACAACGATCTGAGCCTCCTGAGGAAGAAGAGGTGGCTCTACCCCTCCTTATACAGAGCATCTGTATTTGCGGACCAGTCAAGCTTGCTGTCCAGGATCACACCCTGGTACTTACATAGGCCTTGGTGGTGTTCAGGAGGAGGCAGTTGTTATCGCTCCAGTCACAGAAGGCCTCCACAAGGTTTCTATACTCCTCCTCTTGTCCACTTTGCACACACGCCACAATATCTGAATACTTCTGAAGTGTCCTTCCTAACATCTGGGCCTTTCCTGTCTTCTGTGGGATCGTAGGCTTTCCAAAAGCTTTGTAATCCGGCCTGGAACTGTTGTTAATTCCACAATACACGATAATTCCAGAACGATAAACACAAATGAACGGTTATTTATTCATCTATTCGTATGAAAAAGCCATCTTGACTTCTTGAATTCAGTGGGCTGAGTGGGTTGACCAATCAGAGGCTGTCCATCTGACTATCCTCTTCTTCTTTGGTGTTTTACAGTAGCAGCAACCGCAAGGGTGCAGATGCTGCCAGTTTCCTGACTGTTACTTTGCTGCTACATATCTTAAATGAGCCGGAATAATGATACAATAGCCTTAATTTAATAAATAATGCGTAGATTCTCATTTACGCTTTTGGACACTATTGTAGGAGGTGTTTTAAGATGGCACAACTAACATTTTGGATTAAAGCGTATGGAATTTTCTGGGGGAAAATCTAAAATGTTTCCTCTGATTGCCAAGACTTGGGAAAACAATGTTTAAAAACAATTTAGTTTTTCTTTTGTCTTTATAGTCAACAATTCATACAGCCATGTGACATCCCTGCAGCATACATAACCTGATAGCCCAGGTTCTCCTGAAATAGATGATGTCTATAACTTGATTGTGCATTACAGGGTTGAGATTATACAAGCATTATTACACAAGGCGAACCAAAGATTGGAAAAAAATCTTCTTCGGAGAGTTAATGTGAGCACATCATTTTATTTCAAACATGTCTTTGTGTGATTAACAAAAAAATATTTTTCCATTTTTTTTATTTATTTATTTTTTTTACAATATATACAACTTAAAACATGAACACATCCCGCCCTTTCGTCATCAACACACCCACCCAGACAAAAATCAAGAAAAGATGACACAGTGACTACAATAATCAAAACCATTCAACGTAATAGTATCAAAATAGACAATAAACCAAATAAAAATATAAATGACAACACCATAAGCCCATCATACATGTCTCTCCCCAGCACAAAGCTTCTAAGGATCCCCAACATGTCTTTTTTGTTTGTTATTACAGTTGTTGGTATGTTGAAAACAAGAAGCTTAAACCGTCAGCCGTGTCTTTCAGTCCTCTACTCTAGCCAGTGTAATCACACTACAGATCGCATCATACCATGAAGACTTGTCCTCTGTTATAAACATATACATATATTTGTCAGGGTAGAGGCGTACTCATTAATGTAGCTGTTTAACGCTGTTCATCTGCACATGCAAACTCACACTCTCTCTCCAGTAAGGTCTGTGTTTTCTATTGCATGTGAAGAAGGTGGCGGTGCACTGACAGCGTAGATAAACACTTGTGAAATCACCCTGGGTCCACGAGACCCGTGCCAGCAATCATGCTAGAAAAAATAGCATCTGCAGTAAAAGGCATCCAAAGACGTCTATTTTTCACCCTCTGCTAAACTCTGTGAGTAACCCTCACCAGACAGCCCTTTGATTCTGAGCCATGAATTCATGTCAAAGTTAGCACTTTTCTCACCAGGCATAAGTCAAATCCCCAAACTGTGACGTATAGTGAACGTGACCAGTGAATGCACCGTGACAGACTGCTGTTGGACTCAAGAGCCCAACATTGAGCTTCAGGCAGCCATACGTGTATTTACAGACATATCCACATCCATTAGTATAATGTTCAAGTCATCACTTGGCTATATCAAAATAGTGTAATTTATATAGTAGCCCCCCATCTCTGTGTTGATGATGCAGCCGTTTATCATAATGCATATTACTTTGCGGTATTTGTTTCCTTTTGAACTTCCTATTTTAATTATGGAAAACACTTTGCAACTTTGTTTTGAAAAGTGCTGGATACATAAAGTGCATTATTAAGGATTGTTATAGTATTATAGTGTATTCACACACAGTTGTGGTTGGGCCTATTGGCACCCTGTAGTCACCAGTGGAATTATTTCTACTGAGAGTTGTTCAGCCAGCCGCTCTAATCGCCTCTCAGACGATGCCATAAACTATAATGATGAAACGTCTTTGATCACAAAGTCAATAATGCTCTCTTTGATCGCTCTGATGGCTTTAAATGATTGGCTATTATCGCCTCAGGCTACCTCTGCTCGGCTTAAATGAACCAATCACACAATTATTTTCTCCGCTCTGATCTCACTGGCCTCCTATTTATTTCTTTTCTCTTGTCTTTTTCTTTTTGTATAAAACTAGTACAGTGCCCGTTCAAAATGTGCCTGTTTGGAACAAACTGATTGCTTGACCTGTGGTATTTCTGCCTGTGGCTTTCTCCAGAACCTTTTTACCTCAAAATTACTTACAGAAGGACCCCAAAGCACTTAATATGTAACCCTGCTGTATAGCCTACTACTGACTTACAGTGTACTTCTAGATCAGCGAAAGACATTGTACTACTACATTTAGCTGTAGTAGCTACCTATTTTACACAGTGTAACTGCCCATACAGAAAGCCACTAAGCAGTGCTAGCTGGTTGTGACAGGCAGTGCTCTGACTGCTGTGAGATTGACTGACCTGTCATGGCAGAGGAGTAAAGAGGAGGTGTGAGAATCATACTTTGTGTGAAGGTTTATGTGAAATTGTTCACCGTCCGTCGGCGTCTGCCCAAGGCATTCAGCTGATTGTCTGTTCGGCATAAGTCAGTTAGTCCACAAGAAGAAAAACGGTAAGCAAACAAACGACATACAGAAGTCTTTTTTTTTTTTTTTATCTTCATCTGATCAATTCAATACTCAGAGCTGGCAAAAAATGACGTTTGAATGTTCCTTTACTGTAAAACTGAGTGTACATCTCTCTCTCTCTCTCTCTCTCTCTCTCTCTCTCTCTCTCTCTCTCTCTCTCTCTCTCTCTCTCTCTCTCTCTCTCTCTCTCTCTCTCTCTCTCTGCACTGTGTGGTTGGTGCTTAACTGACAACTGAGCCCCCTAGCAAGCTAGCTAGCTAACTAGCCAGCCGACCGGCTTACTAAAGTAGGAAAATGTAACAACTTAATTTCTCATTCACACGCTCTTGGCACAGTGTTTTCGCCAGATGAGTGACCATAGCCTCTGTGCTGCCACTGCTGGTTCAGGCAAACACCGTTTTCTTGTAGGTGCCATAGCAACAGTTTGTTTTTTGTTTTTTTATTTAAATGACAAATACATTACCGCCACCTGCTGGCATGGAGAGTTATTTCCTGTCATGCAGGTGCAGAATGTAAGTGGTACTTGGCCGGAGGCTGTAATCTCTGCGGTGTGTTCCAGTGCAATTTTTCGGCCAAAACAAAGGCGACGAGGGCCGACAAGAGGTGACGCAACAGTCGGCCTTCGTTGCCACTAGTTCTTGGCCGTCGGCTTGGTGTGTCAGGGCCTTTATTTGTAATGACAGCCCTGACAGCTAGGGACCTCCAAGGGACAAAACTGGAACCAAGATGAATAGAAAATGAAACGTTATGGGTGCCCAGATAGCTCAGTTGGTAGAGCAGGAGCCCATATATAGAGGTTTACTCCTCCTTTTACAACATACAGAACAAACAAATACAATTGAACGAGAACAAAAACCCTCAAACACGGAGGAATCGCGGAATCTACACATGAAAATGGAATTCTGTTATACACGTGGAATCGCACGGAATTTGCATATATTTTGTTGACATATAAACGATTTTTCTTTTTTACTTCTCATTTTTCAGTTTGAAACAAGCGGAGAAAGGTCTCAACAACAAGCAGAGACAGGTCTCTACCTAAACAGTGGCCAAATGGCGCAGCCTGTTGCCTAGTAACCAGACGTCATCACGTTCACATTGAGTTTGTTGCGAGGGAAAAAATGCCGAAGCGAGTGGTGCCTCCCGATAAGACAACAGTGGCAAAAAAAATTAAGAAACTCTGAATGAACTGCTAAATACCGGGCTGAACAATACCCCAACGACTACTATGAATCTGGACAACGACTGTTTTGTAAGTTTTGTCAACATACTGTTGACTGGACCCGCAAAGACACATGTAACGACCATTTGAAATCAAAAGCTCATCTCAAGAACAAAGCTAAATCTACAGCAGGAAAATCCCTCCAGGTTACCATGGAGGCAACGACCAAATCAATAGATGCAAGGCGTGAGTTTGTGGAAGATTTTGTTGCAATGTGTGCTGAAGCTGAGGATACGTCCGTTTCTTGTTAAACATTGCAAGCAGGGAGGCGCACTCCCAGAAAACGCCAGCAGCCTCAGGCAGACCCACCTGCCCCGGGTCTTTGACCAGCACATGCAAAAAGTGCTGCAAGAGATCCATGGAAAGACAATCTTCGTTGTTGTCGACTAAACCTCTGACAAGATGGATGCTCACGATAGGTGAGCATCCAAAGCTTTTATTTAGGTCATTTTGAATTGTGAGTTTGTGTCACTGAGTTTTTAAAGGGCAATACTGCTTAGAAGTGAAAAGAAAACAAGCAAATCCAAAAAATCCAAAAGGGCTAAAAATAAATCCGAAAACACAGAATTTGAAAAAAAATCAAACGGATTTCATAGGGCCCTACACATGCCGGCTGAAGTATAAATGCCAGGCCAGTTACATAGGCTACGGCGAAAGCTCTGCATGGAGCCTCCACAGAAGCATAAAACGGCCTTAATGCACAAGCTTCAGTTTTTTTTTTTTTTTTTTTTTTTTTTTTTTCATTCTTCCTGCTGGTTCCTCAGGTCTGTATCCACTTTTGTCTTTATAAAGGCGCAGTTTTTCGGTTTGACAGCTGAAAACCTGGGTTCTTTACAGTGTTGGTAGTGAATATCCCCACATAGCAGCTTTTAGGCATTTTTCTGTTGTTTGCTAGCAGACGTTATTGACGAGGAGGAACCTTCACACAATACAAGTCAATGTAGAGCAGTAAGTTGTTTTACCCTCGGTGGACTAGCAACATGACTAACTCAGGTCTTTTTATATAAAGATCTTAGTGCATCCACATGATACAAGCCTTCTGTGACCACGCGGAATTTGAGAAAAGGCATAGCCCTCAGAACTACAGAGCTTTTCAGCCTCTTTCAGCTCATTGTTTTGGTTTTACAGCCCACATGTGTAGTGTTTCGGTCAAGTCTCACTGCTTTCACCACACTGGTTTCCGGCAGCATCAGTGGAAAACGCTTTAAATAGCCACTGTACACTACCTGCTCAGCAGACAGACAAAGTCAGAGTCTAGCTGGTAAACGTAAGGGAGCATTTAGCAGCTAAAGGGACAGATGTTTCCCTCAGGAGTTGTTAGAGACCAAAAACAGCTACAAGAGAAAGAAGTGTTAAAGATTAGTGACCTGCTGTTTGATGTATGATGTATGAATTGTCTATTTCCTCCTACTTGTGTGTCATACAAAACACAAACTTTATCTAGCTCTAACAACTTATAAGCCTGAGGTCTCTGTTGTGACACGTAAACTGGTAGACATTGGAATAAGAGTGACTATTTTTTTACACACACACACACACACACACACACACACACACACACACACACACACACACACAAATATGCAGGGTCATTGTGGTACACTTCCAGATGTCCTGGGGTTAGGTTTTCAAGGTGTTTTGAGACTTGTGTCGATCCCTTTTTCTGTCTCCGTGCCTTCATCCATCCAACAGCCCCCTGAAGGCACCACAACACATGCTTTACACCAGCACCAAACTCCTGACCTGTCACTTTCTACTTTCCACATCTGTACTCTGTACAATCTTTGACATTGGTCCAGTATTAAGCGAGATCGCTGCAGTCGGCAGCGGTGAAACAAGCTACAATGTAAGTGTTAATTGGACAATTGTCCAGCTTGTATTTACCTTCACAAAAGTGCTGTTTTGCCACTGACAGGCTCAGATTATTATTCTAAGTGTCTGACAACATTATGGAAAGGATCCCTTCAGAGATAGACCTTTAAAACCTCTTTGAGACCTTTCTGTTTAACCAGAAACAGCTCTGAGGTCACTAGCGCTAAACACACCAGACTCCGTTTAAAAAAGCAATACTTTTAGTGTCTATAGAGCCAACATATTTTCTCATGTAAATCGGTAAACTATGTGTTTTATTTCAACCAAAACTAGAGTTGTAATGGTTGGAAAAGTGGAAAGACGACCCAAAACGGCTTTTCTTAGTTTTATGTTAAGTATATTTTACGATGCTAAAATTACTGTTGATTTACATGTAGTCTGGTGGGTTTAGTGAACGCAATTTCGCGGATGTTTTTATGTTTACAAAAAGGATCTTACTCTTTAACAAAACCTACTTAGAAATCCTTTCCATAATGTTGTCAGACACTTAGAATATTAATCTGAGCCTGTCAGTGGCAAAACGAGCACTTTTGTGAAAGTAAATACAAGCTGCACAATTGCCCTGTTAACTTACATTGTAGCTTGTTTCGCCACTGCCGATTGCAGCGATCTTGCTTAATACTGGACCAATTTCAAAGATTGTTGTTCCCATCAGTCACTTAGACACAAAAACATAGGAAATAGGAAGGGGAACGATCGTTACCCTTTAATGCCCGCTCCTGCAGTGTGTGTGTTGTGTGTTTAACTCCGCCTGCACCTGAAAACATTCTGACCAGTCATACACGCCCGGCCCAAAAAACGGTCTGAGGGGCCCTATCTTGCACCCGGTGCAGTGCGGTGCAAAGCCCCACGTCGTTTAAATAGAAAATGCACCTGTGGCCATCTGTCTGCCCATGCCTTACAGGGAGGTGTGTTCAGGTACATTCTTGGCATATTGCTATCTTGAGGCAGTGGAAAGTGATTGCGCCATTGACCAACAAAAATCTGGTCTAAAGTCAATAGCATTTTCATTGTTTTTCATAGTAAAATGCGCCTAGGCTCGTGAACAGCGCGTGCACACTATGCTTGTTACACACACAGGAAAGTGCAGCAGCACACAAACATGCAAAAGATTACAAGTAAAAATCTGCCGTCATAATAGCAATGCGCCAAGGTACAAACGTGCCTGGCTTTTAAAGGGAATGGGAGATGACATTCTGATTGGTTTATTGCATGTTACGCCAAAAACACACCTATGAATTAATGAAGACACTAAGTACAACCCATAAGTACAACCCCAAATAGGGCCCTTAGCCCCTATATTTAATAGAGCTCAACAGTGACCCTCTTTCTGAACGTCTCTGGTTCCTGTCGCCATCTGGCAAAATTGCACCAAATTTGACACAGCACGTCACTGGGCAATGCACCCGCCAAGTGTGAAGACAGAGACAGAGACACACACACACACACACACATACATACATACATACATACACACATACATACACACACACATACATACACATACATACACACATATATATATACACACACACACACTTCGTGCTTTATAGTTAAGTGGTTACATCTGCATCCTGTGTACCTCAACTTCTACATATTGTTAAGAAATGACATTTTAAAGGGAAATTCCAAGCCACAGGTCGTCTCTCGCAGGGCAAACGGGGAACACAACAGTTGTAGGTGAGTGGTTCAGTGCTGTTAGCAGTTGTAGTTTTTTCTCTGAATCTTTTTTCTTGTGTTCTTCAGGTGGCCAAGACTGATGCCAATCCTGGATCCAGACTATGTAGCCAAGAAGATCATCCATGCTGTGCTCACAGACCAGGTCTTCCTGCTGATGCCCAAGAGCATGTACCTCATCACTGCTCTCAAGAAGTTAGTGTCTACCTTCTCTGTTCTCTTCCACAGAACCTCTCTCTACAGATTAGTTCATATCCCCTGAGTCAATAGTGCCGGCCTTTTAGAACTACAGTAAAATATGTCCATTTCTATTTTTAAGCCTTTATGTTCTACTGCCTGTTATTTTGAATAGGCCATGCTTACACTAATGGATAAATATCAATCACCACTTTTGTCAGACTCTAAAAGCTTTATGTCCCCACAGAAACACAGTTACACAGACATGGCCAAAAACTCTGCTCGCTCTCAGCAGGTTAATATTGGGTTTCAAAAAGAGCCAAATGTTGTCATTCACTGATCTGTATGTTTTTGATTTCAGATCTGTTATCTAAAGTTTCTGGATCACAGGTCATAATCACTACCACTACAACAGCCAGAGCCCAGGCCATTTAACGTTGGGACTTAAAAAATGGAATTAATTCCATCCATTGTTATTGCTGTGTTTCTGTCCTACATGGATTTTTCCTGAATACCTATTCTTCACATTCCTATGTTGACATAACAACAGAATAACCTTTAGAAAACCAAAAAGATGGGTTTTTGGTGTTGTTTTACACCAAACACCCCCCTTTATTTGCCAGGAGCAGCACCGATTTGGATTAATGTGCATCGGGACAATGAATGGGACACAGAAACTAATTTGAAGGGTGCGTGCGTGCGTTTGTTCATGGCCTCCTCGATGGTTTTGGTAATCCATGGTTTGTGGCTGTGGAATGATTAAACTGTAGTTCTGGGTACAGTTGATTTATTGTTTTACCAATGAATCTACCACAGACTGAGTGAATCCATGGATGTCATCAGTGACGTCAACAGTGTTGTCCTGAAACCTGCTGCAGACTGAGTCGTGTAGTGCAGACTGTAGGGCGGCCTCTGATTGGCTTGACCATTACCTTACCTCACATGTCACTGGGCGTATGGCGTCATAGTTTGGTTACATATTTTGACCTCAGCAAGATGGCCGCATGGTCGCTCTTACCGAACACAGGTTACGATTCGGCTTTATAGGCCTTTTTGAATATCGTATAGTTTGGAGCCTCAGTAATGTTGATAAATGTCAATGTAGTGAGTTCCTGGGACCAACAGGTGGGTATTTAAGTTAGGGCCGAAAAGAGTGACATCCGGCGGCATTTCCAGCGGCACCGGAGCAATGAAAGAAGGGAAACGTCGTGGATGTAGACTACAGGGCTCTTAACTTACCTTTGTTACCATTCTCAGTGCTGGAATCAGCTATAGTCGGTTGGTTGATTAAAGTTGGCCTGAACAATCTGGATTTGCACACAGGCACCTTGGATTAATGAGTAAATAATCTGACTGGCAGCTTCATATTGAGCTGCAAAGATCGATCGATTAGTTGTCAACTGTTAGATAAATGACCAACTCTGATAAACGATTAGTCAGTTTGTCATTTTTTATGAAAAAAGTCAAACTTGTGTGATGTCAGCCTGTTAAATGTGAATATTTTCTAGTTTCTTCACTCCTCTGTGACAGTAAAGTGAATTTATTTGAGTTGTGGACAAAACAAGACATTTGAGGATGTCATCTTGGGCTTTGGGAAAACACTGATGGACATGTTTCACCATTTTCTGACATTTTAGAGACCAACCATCTAATCCATTCATGCAGAAAAGAATCCACACATTAATCCACGATGACAATAATCGTTAGTTGCAGCTCTAGTTTCATACGTCACTGCAACTGCCTGTTGCTTTGCTAGTGTCGGAGAGTTGTGATAGTGGTAATATAATTAGTACTTGATCGATGTTACTGATAGTTGTGCCATAGTAACAGTATAGGACTGACTGGTATGTTCTTGTGTAATAGCCTTGCTCGGCTGTGAGTCACATGAAGGGTCAGAGGTCAGCCTGACTACAGCAGGTGCTCTGAAGCATTTGGCCTTCAGGTTGTAAATCTTGTTCATAGCTTTGGTATTTGTGTCCCATTAATATAATGGGAAATATCTGAATGGACTCTTTAGATCACTCATTGGAGAAATGCCTAGCAATTGGTGCTGCCAAAGTGTATCAGTAGAAAGTGTTGTGACGAGTCTCAATCAGGTGGGCTGTTCATTTCCCAGCTGCTGTTCTGACAGCATGTCAATAACCATGTGTTGAGAATAGGTTTAGCTGGAGTTCATTGAGTTAGTTGATAAATCCAGCAGCCGACTGCTGGAGGAGACGTTCACACTTCAGTATAATCGCTACTGTCTGGAGCTAATGGAGCAATTCTTCTGTCTGCATTCAGAATGCAATTTCCAATAATTTTTTGGCTACTGTAAAGTAGTAACATCTTTTATGGTTTTTAAATATTAAATTTTCAACCAGCAACATTTTTAACCATCACTTACTTGTATGTTTGAAAGTTTGAACAGTCTTCTGCAGTCTCCTCAGGCCAGGCGGAAACCAAAATCCTCTAGAGGCTGTATATGTTATATAAATTAATTTTCAGAAAAACTAGCACAAGCGATATCAGTGGCAAAAGATAGAAGGTCTGACAGAGACACTGTATGTTGATGCACTGCCTGCAGCTGTGAAAGCAGCAGAAGTAGATTAATGTGTTGTATATTTGTTCCCTGCCCTCATCCTGTCCCTCCATCATCCTCTTTAGCGTTGTGCAGTGGAAGCAGGCCTCCCTCCTTGGCTCTTACCTGGGATCATCAGTCCAAGTAGACTGCCACACTAACACCAGTCTGCACTACAAACTGCACTAGCACACATTCAACATGACATTTGTTGTCACTGTAGAACACCATTGGGGCAAGCTTTTTCTTTGGCCTCAGGCAGTTTAGTGTGCATTCAGTCAAATCCACTCTCACTGTTACCCAGAGACACTAACTAAACCTGTTTGTAATGTCATCAAAAGACAGACGGTGCTGAGAAACTGACTGTTTGCTCGAGTTTGTTTCTGCAGGTTCCTGATGATGATTTTCAGAGCGTTTAAAGCTTGCATATTCAGAGTGTGTTCTATGTGTATGTAGAGTAGCTCCAGGTCATATCATCAGGACTCGGCACACAGCTTGTACATGTTTTGATGAAATATAAATGTTATTTTTTATATCCAATATCAATTGAGTCACTTTGACTAAATAAAGACTTAGGCACTACAAAGCCTTGTCGGTCAATTGGCCCTGCAAATGCAGATATTGAAAGTGTTTAATAAAGATTGTTGATTTTGTCATGAAGCTGAATTATGTGTGTTTTATAATTAAGCCAAAAATCACAAAAGAAGGGTGTAGAACAACCAAGTCCCACTCCAGACACTAAATATGTAAAACTACTCTGTTTTGATCAATATTTTGTTTAACATTCAATTCAATTTTATTCATAGTATCAAATCATAACAAGAGTTATCACAAGACACTTTACAGATAGAGTAGGTCTAGACCACACTCTGTAATTTACAAAGAACCAACAATTCCAAAAATTCCCCCAAGAGCAAGCATTTAGTGCAACAGTGGTGAGGAAAAACTCCCTTTTAGGCAGAAACCTCGAACAGTCCCAGGCTCTTGGTGGGTGGTGTCCGACGGTGCCGGTTGGGGGTGTGATGAACAGTGGCAATTATAGTCACAATAAAGATAATGGAACTATGACTAGAAATTAGGGCTGTTGGAACGAATACCGAAAGTTAAATATAATTCGAATAGTAGAAGAAAAAAAAATACTATTCGAATGCTGAAATTACTATTCGAATGTGACTTTTTTTTATAAATATGTTGGCTAACGTTAGCTAATCTCCGTCTTCTCGCCTTCCCGCATGTGTCACTCATGTCACGTCTTATGAACAATAATAACTTAGCTGGAGTGAGAAACACAAGGCATTGTGAGGTCTAAGCTAATGTTACATACCGAGGAGGAGCGTCTGGCAAAGCGAGACTACTTACCGAGTAACGTTAGTACAACATCACGGAGCTAACGTTACGTACCGAGTATAGTTAGTACAGGGAGGAGTGACAGGCTGCAGCTGGAAATTGGAAGGATGGGAAATAGTTTTAACATGACTTTAAAAGCTACATCCCCCGAGCCAAAGTGCTTATGTTAACATTAGTTAGCTCGTTCTTATTTTGCGAGTTAACGTTTAGCTGGGAGCGTCATGGAGACAGCTATAGTTACGTAAGCTGTCGACTTCATATATTACCTTCTAACAGCTGTATTCTCAGGAACGTAACAATCTGTAAGAAACAGGTTGCTTATAAAACACTGAAATAGTAGTGACAGCACCATTTGGCTTAGTTATTAACCATCTGAAACCCAAGCCATTTTTGAGCGTTTTTTGCTCCTGTCTAATTATTACACTGTGAGCTCATTTTTCACTCTTTCTGGAAGTTTTGCATCTCAAATTAACAAGCACAACCACACAACCACAACCATGGCCAGAAGTAGGAATAACTCCTAAATGTCTTTTGAGCAGTATAATAAAGTTATAATGGCATAAACCTAACAAAAAGGAAAAATGTAATTTACATTTATTTGAGAATTTATTTTTAAAAATAAATAGAAAAACTGTTGAAACAGATAATAACCCATTTCCTAAGGGAACACATGTATATACAAAAAAAGAATTTTGGCTGTAAATCGATTCACACAAAGAATTAGTTACATTTTTACAAAGGTAACACCAGTGGTGGAATGTAACAACTTTAATTATTAGTTTTGTATTGAGTACTTTTAATACTTAAACTACATTTCCCTGATGATACTTATATACTTTTAATGAAGTAACATTTTCAATGCAGGACTTGTACTGTAACTTTAGTGAAGGATCTGAATACTTCTACCACTGTTCACCACTAGGCTGGCTGTGTTTTGGTGCTGGTCTCAGTCAGTTAGGATGAATTTTCATCACGTGGCTGTGCATAGCAGTAAACAAACATACCTGCCTACGCATAGCTGAGAAGCTGTAGAATTGTATGCATTTTACAGCTCCTTGATCATGCAAATGGTAGATTTTTTTTTTTCTTTTTTTTTTTTTACAATTTTATGAAATCGGATATGTTCTATGTGAGGTTTGTATCCACTTGGTGGTTTTTTTGCCTACTTTGGAGCTTTTTGAAATAGTGTCGGTGGAGTCTCTCGAGGCGCATTCAGGGACCGTCAGAATTTTGAGAATCCGACGAACAATTCGTTTTTTTCAGCTTTTTTCTAGGGTAAGAATTTTTATTTTTATTTGGCAATCTTTTAAACAAAACATGCTTTTTCTAACCCGCTGGCGGGTTTTGGGGTTAGGAGGGAACACTATTGGTACTTAGTTAATGATAAATCGTTTCGGCTGTGCTTTCTAACATGATGCCGTTGTGTAACCGAGTTAGCCTGTACAACAGAGACGCTTCACTACACTTGTTTTATTAGAGAGTTCTCTGTTGATTTGTGTTTGTCGCTGTGTGCTCGTGGTGGAAAATTAATGTTAAAGTGTGTGTGCAATGCGCCATGACGTAGGTCCCCTTCAAGACCAGGCTAATGTTAGAAGTCCCTCTAATGGACAGAACATGTAACAACAACCACATGCTTATAGTGCGTTGACAAGTACATATTAATAACAGGCTGCATTTGAGCATTAAATATTTGAATATTATTTGAATATAAAAAAATAAATGAAATTTGAATGGTATTATATAGAAAGATTGGCAGCTCTACTAGAAATAGTAGTTATAGCAGTTCATGGCGTAGCAGGGCACTGCAGGGTGTAGCAGGGCGCCGAGCAGGACCACGGCAGCAGCTGCAACTATGATTTAGGTGCCACAATAATCCAAGGAAAACTGCGAGGCGAGAAAACATAAGGACTCCGGGGAATAAACTCCCCAGAGCTAAGTTAGTAACAAGCATTACTAGGACATGAGTGCACACAGATGGAAAGAGAGAGGAGCTCAGTGTGTCAAAGGAAGTCCCTCGGTAGTCTAAAACTATAACAGCATAATTAAGAACTCCAAGGCTAACCTGAGCCAGCTCTATAAGGGTTGGTAGATGAATCTGACGACTTTGAAGAGAAGCAGAGAAGAGAAGGGGCGCCGGCTGGTCTAGGCGAACGCTGCAACTCCTCACTATAAGCTTTATCAAAGAGGAGAGTTTTAAGTTTACTCTTAAATGTGGGGACAGTGTCTGCCTCCCGAACCGAGACTGGGAGCTGGTTCCACAGGAGAGGAGCCTGATAGCTGAAGGCTCTGGCTCCCATTCTACTTTTAATGACTCTAGGAACCAGAAGTAACTGCATTCTGGGAGCGCAGTGCTCTAGTAGGACAATAAGGTATTATAATAATAATAATAATAATACATTTTATTTAAAGCTTCTTTCATGACACCCAAGGTCACTTCACAAACAAACAATCATCAAACATCGTTAAAATTATAGTCATCTCAAAAAAAATTAAGAGAAGAGATATATGTTTTAAGTCTGTTTTTAAAGTCAGTAATTGAGTCACAGTGCCTGATGTGGTTTGGCAGTGAATTCCACAGCTCGGGGGCGGTTTAGCTGAAAGCCCTCTCTCCCAGGGTGCTGAGGTTCACACTAGGGACATGCAGTAGCCCTGCTGAGGAGGATCTCAAGCCACGTCCACACGTACCAAAACTATCTTTTTTTTTCCCTGTCTTCCCTGGAACAGTGTTAAAAAAAAAAGTGCTCAACATGCTACTTCATATTCCAGGCCTATAGGTGGCGCTGTTTCTGCTACAGAAATTCACCAAAAACGGAGAAGAAGAGCATAGTCTCCAGTCACTCCCGATCATAACATGCTAGACTATAATAACTTTCACCACTGCTCATTTTATAAAGGCCGCCGCAAGAAAACGTGTCTTTGTTTACATTGTATAATGTGCTGTTGGATTGCTTTTTAGTTTGCAATTCTGTCTGCCATCGGACATGATTGCAGAGCTAACATTAGCGCGCTAACGCTGCTAGCTAACATCGGCAGTCAAACAAACATCAATGATCCAATGTCTTTTTGATAATCTACACGTTTTTCTTGCGGTAGCCTTTCTACAATAAGTCGTGCTAAAATTTACTATAACCCGTTCAAGGAGTTGACAAGCAGACATATTAGCTAGCTAGTTGATAAGTTACTTCCACTTTATAAACCGCTAACCATAGCAGCCAACGTTAATGTTACGTCCCTGCTGGAGTCTGCTACTTTAGCGATGTTTAACGTTAGCTACATAACGTTAGCGGTCAAGGGGTGTGGCGATGACATCATCGATACGCACGTATGCGGCTTCGCCATCCAAACGAAGCCAAATGGGAGCGAATTTTTTCACCCTGGGACCAGGTTTCAATAAAGTGCATTTTCAGGCAGTGCGTTTACAGGATTTGATTGGACGATAGGCCCAAACAATGCAAAACACGTGTGTTTGCATCAAAAAGCGTCTCCGTGTGGATGGCCCCTCAGTGAGCGGGCAGGTGTGTAAACTTCCAGGAGGTCAGTGAGGTAGGTGGGGGTATAATTGTGCAGGGCCTTGTATGCCAGGAGCAGGACTTTGAAACATATTCTGTAGGCAACTGGAAGCCAGAAGCTCATTAAGATATGTTGGTACCTGACCACATGGTTTAGCCACATAAAAAGTAAAAAAAGAAAAGTCTGAAAGGGGCTGGAAGCACATCCCTCATTAATACATTTTGGATCTGGCCTGGTACCACCCACCGTACGCGGGTTTGTTCGGTGACTACATTCTAGAATCTACCTCAGGTTGACCGGTAAAAGAGCACCACACGTCTAGATGACTAGAAACATTGGAGATTCAGCCATGGCTTACATGTTTGAGCCTCACGACGGGTTCAGACAGGAGAAGGCATCCCGCCATCTTGCGGTGCGTCACCTGCTCAGGCGGCTCGCTTGCTGGCATGATAGTGTGTTTTTGCTCTCTGCGCTGGAAGTTTCAGGTTTTTTTGCTGGCTTTTTCATATTGACAATTGGTTTACGGATTACAGATTGGTGACATTCCTAATTCAGCTGTTCCATCTCAGATTTCAGAGAAGTGCACAGAATGCTCCACCTTTAGGAGAGGAATGTGAAAACACCTCTCAGGTTAGCAAGTTTGCTTTATTTGCAATCGTTTCTCAAAAGCATCATATTACGTCTTACAATTACATGCCAGGATATAACGTTTGTGTCCCTTATGTCCTTTCTCACACAAAAAAATCTTTGGATCAGAATAAAATCTGTTTGTCAATTCTTCCTCTAGCTGTGCTAGGCTTAAGTCTTATTCAATTTAAAGTGGTACATAGGATTCACTTTAGCAAGACCAGGCTTGCCAAGATTTATCCTGGGTGGCCCGGACGAGGGATGCAATAGATGTTCTCAGACCCCTTGTGATTTGACCCATGTGTTCTGGTCATGCCCCAAATTGTTCAACTTCTGGCAGCTATATTTTGACACAATCTCAAAGGTTTTGGTGTTGAGGATCTGTCCCTCCCCCCATATAGCGATCTTTGGCAGATCTCCGGACGGACTCAAATTGACAACATCTCAAGTTAATGTTATTGCTTTTACCTCTCTAATTGCTCGTCGGAAAATTCGGACTCTATGGAAGTCAACCTTACCACCGTCATTTAAAGCCTCGCTATGTGACACATTGTCTTTCTTAAAACTTGAGAAGATAAAGTTTACTCTCAGAGGCTCTACTGATAAATTGTATTCTCATTGGAAGCCACTGATTAATTATGTGAACCAGCTTTCCGTTAGAGAAATGTCATTGTAGTGGCATATTTAGTATTTAATGAACAATTCCAGATACAGAACACATTTTGCAATGTGCATCTCACATCACAATTTCACTCACTATAACCACTACTACGGTCATAAACGTGCCAAAAATATGAGCAAGAATGTCGCCGTCAGTGGGCTTATTTGCTAACGTTAGCTACCGACTGCTACCTGGGAAAAAATCCAGCAAGAGTCAGACGCAGAGGGACCGCAGTGTTCGCTAACGTTAGCTTCTTGTCTCATCTGGGGTCTGTTAAACAGTAAATTCATCAAATTCAGTGTCTGCTCTGCAGAGTCGTAGTTACGACTTTATGGCTTTTCATAAACAGGAAGGAGCGATGCTGCGCCGCTGCTACATGTATATAGCGAAAACCCTGCCTCTCTAGTGACAAACTTTGCACGGATACAAATCAGTATATTCAAGGTCAGACATTTTAGTAGACATGAGTAGCACAAAAAACACATTTTTGATTCAAGGGGGACTTTATCCTTATTTTCTGCTATGGAAATCTCACTCCCTAATATTTCAACTCAAAAACCAAGAGCAGAACCGATAAGTCCGGACCTTATCAATATTAATTTTCTAGTTTAGAACAGGGTTTCAGGGGGCACACTTTTTTCAGTTCCATTCAGTCTCTTTTCACTCGTAACAGTCTAGTGAATAATCCTGGTTGACGCTGTGCCTGCTGACATTGACTCACATTCTCAAGCATCACTACAAACTGATAAATCCCACATCCTGCTTTCAAACGTCCGCGAGCACAGTTATGGCACTAATGTGCGTAGGCAGTTTTGATAAATGAGAAAACGTACCTGAGGCCATCTCAGCTGGACCTTTTCTTTGACTTCATCAGTGATTCACTGGTGTCAGGGCAACGTGGAGCTTTTTTAGTCTGTTTTTCTTTTACTAAACGCCCTCCATTTGTTTACCTCATATTTTTACACATCTAGAGTTCGGCTTAATTTTTTTTAAACAAGCAGGGACTTTAAAGAGAGGACAATAAACAAACAGGAGATAAGAACAGGAAATTAAAACAACCTACCCAGATGCAATGAATACACACTCACAAAACTACAGGGCAAAATGTGAATAACTGACCGATCAAGGCATGTATGGAAAACAAACCTATATGAAGGAACAGATGGGAGGAAGCTTGGACGGTTCAAGTCAAAGGGGATGGCTGACTAAGCAAACAGTGGGTACTGGGCGGAACATTAGAGTTTATATGATGTGGATAGTGGCAGTCAGTTAAAGCATATGGGACTGGAAACTTGGGCTGTAGCCATTGGCTGTAAAGATAGTGGCAGCATCCTTAACTGAACAATTTTCTGCATTTGTGTGTATGAATTCACAGATTTGTGTGCATTATGGTTTATGTTGACGGAACAGAAAGTAGTCCATAGTCACAGTGAACTTGGGCCTTTTGGTACCCCCTGGAGGTCTGGGCCATTTGCTTCGCTTGACTGGCAATCCAGCCTTGGGTGTAAAAAATACACCAGTCCACAAAAATCTCAACCCTCTGATGTTGTTATGGCACCCCAATGTTGCCTTCATTTCAAATCTTACATTAAAGTGAATGAAATGCTGTTAAGGATATTTAAAACGTGATCTTTCAGTGGTCTGGGGAATGAATCAAGGCTCCTCTCTTCTACTACATGTTTGCTAAGTGAATCACAGATTCATTAAATTGGTTCTTTGACAGCATTCAAGTTTCTCCTATAACATTGTAGGACGCAAGGGGCTGCCTCCAGCTCCCCCAGTAGAGTGTGCCCCCATGAAGGCTCAGTCCTTGGCAGTGGCCAGGGTTTGAGTCTGACCTATAGCCCTTTGCTGCATCTCATCCCCACTCTCTCTCTCTCTCTCTCTCTCTCTCTCTCTCTCTCTCTCTCTCTCTCTCTCTCTCTCTCTCTCTCCCCCTCCCCCCTCTACTGTTTTCAAGCTATCCTGTCGATTAAAGGCCATAAAAAGTAAAATATAATCTTTAAATAAATAAAAACATTGTCGGACTCATGATGGACAGATATAAGGATCAAAATTGATGCAGCAGAATCAAAGATATCATTTTTTTTTTTTTTTTTGTCAAAACCTGGCAGACCTCTACATTTCCCACAATGCCGACAGTTTGTAGATTCAGTGTTGGTTTTTATTTCAGTTAGCCTAGTAGCTGGTTTGATTTTTTTTTTTTACTTTATCAGGGTGCATAGTATCCTGGATCCATGAAATAACTGGCTTTTAAAAATAAAAAATCTGCCTGCCTCTATGGGAATTTAACATAGGGGTGTACTTACTTATGCCCCCTGTATTTTAAGGAAGAACATTTATTTACGATACATTATTCATTCACAAAGAAAATTGGTGTTCTCAAAGGTTGGATTTTTCCTCATTTTATTTTAATTAAGGCATTAAGATCAATTTCCAAAAGATGATTTTTTATTCCTCTTTTTAGTCAACTTTAGCATCGGTGTATTCACTTATGCTGAGCACTGTATGCTAGTAGTGGCTAATGTAGCCTGGAGCCTCTAGCTTGCAGCAGAGATGAACAGAGGACTAAAGAGGTCTACTAACCACTGCTTTCTAACTCCACACCTTTTTTCATCTTCTAACTCCACACCTTTTTTCATCTTCTTTTTTCACATGTAGTCTTCAGCCCCACCTGACACCCAAGTGACATCATCAGTAAAATAATAATAATAAAAATAATAAAAGAACAAATTTGTATAGTGCTTTTCACGGTATTCAAAGTTGCTTTACAGAGCAGAATAACAGGTCACAAAGAAAAGGGCTGTGGAAAGCCAGTTTAAATAGATTGTCAGGGTCTTTTTAAAGATGGGCAGGGCAGCAGCAGCAGCAGCAAAGGCCCTGTCGCCCCAGGTTGCTGTCTGCAGACCTGGGGCCAGGTGCAAAAAAGACACAGAAAAAGAGTCAACTGTTTGAATGGCACCGGCAATTCAACCGATCCAACCAGCTGACCATCTGACGCCTGCACACTGGCCAGCAGGACGCCCAGCAGAGAAGTGGCAGTCAATGTTCCGTTGTGCAACTCGTAGTCATGAGATGGCTGCCTAGATGGTCTTGTTAGCTTGAGCTCATCTTCTCTCTGTCCGATGTCCACCGAATGAAGCTCAACTAATGTTTGGAAAATAGACAATTAAGCACAGGTATTGTGGCGCTGACAAGAGGCGACTGGAGAGGTCTGCACTTCTAGAACTTTATAAAGTCGCACATATGCCTGATTCTGTTTTATAAATGTTAATTATTGTGGAGCTGGGCACACGTGCAAGAGCATCATCTCCACTCCCACAGGTAGCTATAAATAGATGTTGAAACGCCATTAAACATAATTTACATATCAATGCGTGTGCCGGCTCAACGCTTCATTAGACCTTCCAGTGAAAAATATGGCAAAGAAAGTGCAGTTTAATCCATGCTCAGCAAGGATCTTCATCAAAGCAACTGTCATTACCCATGGCTGTGGCCGTTTATAGCATCCACACTGCAAATTCATCACGTTTCTGCAAACTGTCATTGCGGTAAAACCTTAATCATCATTGTTATTGCACGTCAAGAGGATGATCAATGACTAATACATTGCGCTCATGTTGAAACTGTCTTTGCAAAGTGCTTTGGGATCAAAATAAACGATCATTAACAGGAAGACAATGGCTCAAATGTAAATAAATGATGAAATTCATCATTCATAAATAATGTAAAATGTTTATAAATGTGTTTTTGAAATTTATACGGAATGCTGTGCAGCTTGCAAAAATAATAAGGGACTGTTCGTTATTTATTTAAGGGGCCACGGGAGGAGTTTCGGGACCTTCAGTCAAAATAGACCTGACTGTCCCTTCGCCAGCAATACATTTTGGATGACACTCCAAAATGATTGGGAGAAAAGGGATGACCCTCCCCAGCAATTTATTGTACTGGTTTGCGCTTGGCAAAGATGTACAGATTCCCATTGTTTTTTTACAGCCATGACATACGTGACTAAACCTCTGCATTCTCATCTGACGCATCACACTCCTCTGTTATGGTGTGGTGGCCATTTCAGTAGATTTACTCACTAACATTGTTGTGTAAACACAATAATCATGGAAACTAAATGCACACTTCCTGCATTACTTCAAATACTAAGTTACTCCTCTAGTAAACTAGTATTCACATGAAATAAAACAATAAAACATTGAGACCATTCAGCAAAGCACACTGGGTAATTCAACACTGGTTGCTATGGACTCTTCACTAGGCTTCCTCAGTCATTGTATATTTTAGCATAGGTAAAGCTGCCGAAGCTGAACATTATCCAAAACTCCATTTCTCAGATGAGCGTCAATTTGGGAGCTTGCATGCTACCACTCCTTCCTTCTCAAATGCCTTGAAAAGGCTGTCGTTTGCACATTTTCACAAATGATCACAAATAATCACCGGGACCGAAAGGAAATACCTCCTGTCTCATGCCTTCCCGGCTCCCGGCTGGTGCTGTCCGCAGCGCGAGTTTCGGCTTTTCAAAATAAAAGCTTGCATCTGGTCAGCTATGTTTTCGTACGGTGTTTTGGATGTTTTTGAACTAAACAATCATGCTAATGAATACAATTATTTTTTCATCAGATGTCTTAGTTACAACACGATTGAGCTAGCAAAGCAGTTTTGTGTTTATATGTGCGAGCGGGATTTATTCAGTTTGAGAAATCCCATTGTCTCTAAGCTACAGGTCTGGCTGACTAAACAGGGAGGGACCCATCTGCTAGCGATAGGGGCCGAGACTGAGAGAGCTACATGGAGCTACATGGATAAATACGCACCAAACAAGCCACTTTGAAATGTTGCTCTTCTCATGAATACAAAAGTTGGGTGACCCTCCCCTCTAGACTAAAAAAATGGATGACCCTCCCATCAACAAAGAATAAAATCACATGATCCTCCCCTATTTTCCTCCAGTGGTCCATTCCATAAATACTGAACGGTCCCTAACTCCATAAAAGTGTATGTACGCTGAATTCAGCGTGAGGACCACACTTAACCCCACATTGTTCCTTACAAATACCAGTTTGTGTGCGGGGAAAAGGCCTACGCATGGTTATTGTGCATACACATCGTTGATACATTTGCTGCCTGGAAACAGTTTGATGTTTAAAATTGGTGCACTTCCCCTTTAATAACATTATGGCTTCTCTTTATGTGGACTCATACAATATGCGACTGTTGCCAGATTAAGGTGACGTATTTTAGGAATACTCCAACATATGAGGGTTTACATTGTAGTGGAGCACTGAACTCCAACTCTAGCAAAAGAGTTGGCCAACCAGCGCACACTGCAGCACTTTACCACACGTCTTCCAGCCAACTTGTGAAGAAAACATCTTGTGTCTTTCCAAATAATTGTGTCCAGAGAAGTTGTAAATAACAGTGGGTCTCTCTGCTACTAATGTTGTAGTGGACAGGGAATTCTTCAGTGCTGGGATCATAACGTTAGTAACGGCACAAAGATTACATTACATAACATTACATCACATTACATGTCATGTCATTTAGCTGACGCTTTTATCCAAAGCGACTTACAATTGCTATATATGTCAGAGGTCACACGCCTCTGGAGCAACTAGGGGTACTGAGTGTCTTGCTCAGGGACACATTGGTTGATGTATCACAGACGTGAATATGACACACACAAGATGTGTCATATCCACTGCGCCATCACCACCCACGCCTAGTTGCCCTAGTTGCCCTAGTTGTCCTAGTTGTGGCATTTCTGTGAAACACTTTAAACTCCAGTCTGGTACCATGTAATGATTCATGTAAGTAGTCAGTCAGTCAGAGCTCTGACAGCAGCTCAGTGTCTGCTGTTTAGCCACAGTTCTGTCTTGACAGCCAGTGCTCTGAAGCTTCTACCTCACAGCAGGAATAATCTACCTGCATGTTCCCCCAAAACTGACAGAAGAGTTGATCTGTGAAACTATAAAACAAGGGGTTAGATTAAAAAAAGGACATGGATGGATTCGTGAGTGTGAGAACAAAACTGCTGCACACCCAGAGCACATCTAAGGTGATGCATTTTTAATGTCCCTCAAATGCAGAGAGCTTGACTGAGTGCAAACTGGACAAACGCCCGGAAGAAAAAACAGAGACATAATATAAGAAGTAAATCAGCTGAGTGTTTATGAGCTTCAGTAAAACAAAACACAGGCCTCAAGCTGCCGTTTCTACAGCCATCAAACAGCATCCGTTTTATGGAGACACTGGCTGTCTTTATGGCTAGATGCAGTTTATGAAGCATGATAATTTTCCTGTCAAGAGTGTTTTTTAGTACACACCACATACAATGGTGTGATTTCAGTTGCTGTTTTATGTGCAGATGTATGCATTAAACAGGTATAAAACAGCTAGATAAATGTAGCATCTCATGGAGCTGTTACTGGTAATTCTGGTCCAGAAATGTAAATTCATCCCTGTAAAAGCCTCTGGATAGTCTGAGCTTCTGACCATACACTGTCGAAAGAACATCTTTATGTTCCCTTGTTTTAAAATGTTTTACGGGTGCCCGGATAGCTCAGTTGGTAGGGCGGGCGTCCATATACAGAGGTTTACTCCTCGACGCAGCGGGCCCGCGTTCGACTCTGACCTGCGGCCCTTTGCTGCATGTCATTTCCCCTCTCTCTCCCCTGTCATGTCTTCAGCTGTCTTGTTAAAAAATAAAGGCCGAAAATGCCCCAAAAAAATAATCTTTAAAATGTTTTACAACACTAATTCGGATTAACCAGAGAGGGTGTTGTCAGTTCAAGTTCCACTCTACAGGTTTTACACATCGAGATCAGTTTAATTATCATTGTTGGTATAGTGATAGCACTTAAAAGTGTCCTTCTTTTCCACTGTGGTTTGGTTGCAGCTCCCTCGCTAAAAGAGTTGAAATCTCCTCGTTGAAGTCATTGTGCTGATATGCCTCTCTTCTCTCTTTTTACATTAAGTAAACATTTGAAAGCAGAACTTGTACTGTGCGGTCACAAGTGGTTTTTACTATATGGCATAGGTAAAGGGCCTCGTGAATTTGTGTTTTTTTTGTAAATTCTTTTAATAAAACTCAACCTGTTGTTGTAGACATCATGTCAGACGCGGCTTGGCTGCGGCTCATCTAGAGATTCAGCGTGTCCCCTTTTTTTCATCTAGCCGTCACTAGGGCTGGGTATCGTTACAATTTTTTCAATACGGTACCGATACCAGTACCGTGACTTCGATACCGGTTCCTGAACGATACAAAAAGAAATTACAGCATTACACATTACAGCGCAAATCTTTTTATCTATCTTTCTCTTTCTCTGTCTCTGTGTGAGTTTTTCCTGCGTGTCTCTACGACATGTAAAGTTAGACAGCCAATCACAAACATTATTAGAGCTTGGTAGAAGCATGCTGCATGCTGATTGGCTCACTGACACTGATGAGATTTACGTCTTAATATTAAAATTTGGTATTTAATTAACAGTGTCGGCAAGTCCACATGATAAAAGCCTTCCATGACCGTGCACCGCTCCTCCCCTCCTCCACGCAGTTGCTAGTAACCAAGGAGGACACGGAGGATTAAAAAACATAATGGACTCTTCAGAAGACTCGAGTTTCTGTGCGGGAAAGTCACCAGCCCACACAATCTTCTGAACATAGCCACATACCAATGGGCAGCTCATATGGGCTGGCATTCCCAATCAGTGACATCATTAATGAAGGAATTTCAAACAGGAATGTGGGCGAGCCGTTTTTAGTCAGTTGAGAAAAAGTGCTGTCTGTGGGAGAGAAAGCTCCATTTGGAGTGAAATGTGTTTTTTTTGTACTTTATACATCTATTACATACACAAAAACTATATAACACACAAAAAGACGGGAAAAATCCTTTAAAAAAGTTTTTTTAATGTTCAGGTAAAGTAAAATGAACTCCGGCTTGAAACACATACTTCTTCAGTCTCCTAATAGCTGGGGAACAGCCAGCCAGTGAATCTACACTCTTCATCATCACAGGTGTCAAGGAGCTGACAAACAAAAGATTAGTACCGTAATGTGTAATGTTACAATTTCTTTTTGTTAAATGGATTAATAAAATTGGTATCGACAAAAGTATCGTTCAGGAACTGGTATCAAATTCACGGTATCCGTATCGAAAATCTTTGAATGATACACAGCCCTAGTGTCCATGTCCATGTGTGCCATTATTCTAATGTAAAATAGCCATAAACAGGCCAAAGGCCGAACTGCCGGAAAGCAGAACATACTGAGAAATACAGAGAGAGTTGTTGATAGTCTTAATAAGCTTTGTAGCAACTCATTTGGCAATGGCTTGAATGTAACAGACGTTCATTAATATCAAAAAGTTACACACTAAAGCTTTAGAATACAACAAACTAACACACACATTCATACACACATACAGAGGTTCCTCGATTTATAGTTAGATAAACTATTTTATTGGTGGGGGGACAAATCAGACATTGGTAATGACAGTAGCTGGCTGTGGTAAAGCAGCATGTTGAGGCATTGTGTGGGAGCATATGGTTTTCTTCAACATGTTACTTGCTTTGTCGGTCATTAACTTAAAATGTAAAACCTGCACAATCTCAATGCAACATCACATCCCAAGCCACAGTGCAGTAGTGGGTTAACCTGTGGAAAGCTGTGTGTAAGCTAAGCGCCCCCTACTGACTTTATACTGCAATACATGCTCGCGCAAGTACTTTTAAGCTGGTGGAAACAGTTGTACATTGTATGTACAACTTGGCTTTGGTGGAGTTTTGTCAAGTCTGAGAAAACCTGCCATTACAAACTGAGGGCACAAAGTTGGAAACATAGAGGAAATATGAGTTGCATCATTGGAATGCAAGACGCCAGTGTTTTGGGAACTTTACCCGTACTGGGTAAAAGCGCACCCCACGTGTTCCACTTTGGGAGAGAGTGGAGGGAAAATTGGTTCCCTATGCGCCACATTCCCCGTTGTTCTTTGTTTTCTTTTTACCACACAACACCCCACTCACTTTTCTTTTATCCAGGCATACACGCTGACTTACTGACTGCCACACTTCTCCGCCATGATAAAGTAGTTAGTTATAAGTTAGTATGGCAAACACAATTTGAGTTGCAATGTACAAGTGGCACTGTTCCTGTAGGACATTGACATTGACTCCAGGGAAATTAAGAAGACTACAGTTTTTTTCAACCTGGACCCCATGAACAAAAATCATTAAAATTGGTCCAGTAATGAGCGTGAACACAGTGACCTGCCTCCTGACAGAGCTACAATGTAACATAATGGGACAATTGTGCAGCCTTGATTTTTGTCCACTTAAAGTGAATGTTTTGGGGGCTGCAGCTGCGCAGCGTTTCGTGCGGTCAATAGGCAATAATACATCCATGGTTTTGTGTTATCTAAAATATTTTCAAGTCTCACAGCCCTGTTGATTAGAGGGGGGAAATCCTCTCTCTCTCTCTCGGTGTCTCTCTCTCTTTTACATAACAGGAGCCTATGATTTCTGTAGCTTACTGTGGAACCAACTGCCACCTGACATCAGAAGTGCCCCTTCAATTGTGATATTCAAAGCCAGGCTCAAAACTCACCTTTTTACATTGGCCTTCCCGGCATCTTAATTGTCTTATCCTGCTATGTTTGTAAATTAAGTGTTTGTCTTTTGATGTCATTTTAGCCTAAATCACTGATTTGTAAGTGTATTTTATTTTTATTTTATTTTATGACCCTGTGGCTAATGCGCTATGTACAGCCCTTTGGTCAGCGCAAGCTGTTTTTAAATGTGCTATAGAAATAAACTTTACTTACTTACTTACTTACTACTCTGAAACAACAGACTCCCAGAACGGCTTTTTTTTTAACTGTCGTTCCACTCTCCACTCCGCTGTCTTCAGACAAGAAGTCACTTCGTGAGATCGATAATGTTGTCAGACACTTTTAGTTACAATCTGAGCCTGCCAGTGGTAAAGCAATCACTTTAAGTAGACAAAAATCCAGGCTGCACAATTGACCCATTAGGTTACATTGTAGCTCGGTTCGCGAGGGCAGGTCACTGTGACCAATTTCAATGATTTTTGGTCACATCAGTCTAAGAGACACTAATGCATGGGGAAATGGGGTTTTAAAAAGTAAATAAAAACAAACGGTAGTTACCCTTTAAGCTTACATACAGTACATGAGTAGGATTGAAAGGTTTGCCTTTTGTTTCTAATTGTAGAATTTAAGTAAAACAGTCCTCTATTTAAAGAGCCCCTATTATACTGCTTTTCAACGTCATATGTGTACTCTTGGGTCATATGTGACTTTGAGGAACTCCTAAATCCGACTAATACGCCCTCTATGGTAGAGGGAGAGCTGGAGGATGATGGGGGATTGTCGTCAATTTCCCTGGTGGAAGTTGCTGAGGTAGTTAAACAACTCCACAGTGGCAAAGCCCCAGGGATTGATGAGATCCGTCCAGAAATGCTTAAAGCTCTGGGTGTGGAGGGGTTGTCTTGGTTGACACGCCTCTTCAACATTGCGTGGAAGTCGGGGACGGTGCCTAAGGAGTGGCAGACCGGGGTGGTGGTTCCCCTTTTCAAAAAGGGGGACCAGAGGGTGTGTGCCAATTACAGGGGTATCACACTTCTCAGCCTCCCCGGTAAAGTCTACTCCAAGGTGCTGGAAAGGAGGGTTCGGTCGATAGTCGAACCTCAGGTTGAAGAGGAACAATGCGGATTCCGTCCTGGTCGTGGAACAACGGACCAGATCTTTACTCTCGCAAGGATCCTGGAGGGAGCCTGGGAGTATGCCCAACCGGTCTACATGTGCTTTGTGGATCTGGAGAAGGCGTATGACCGGGTCCCCCGGGAGACACTGTGGGAGGTGCTGCGGGAGTATGGGGTGAGGGGGTCCCTTCTCAGGGCCATCCAATCTCTGTACGACCAAAGCGAGAGCTGTGTCCGGGTTCTCGGCAGTAAGTCGGACTCGTTTCAGGTGAGAGTTGGCCTCCGCCAGGGCTGCGCTTTGTCACCAATCCTGTTTGTAGTATTTATGGACAGGATATCGAGGCGTAGTCGGGGTGGAGAGGGGTTGCAGTTTGGTGAGCTGGGGATCTCATCGCTGCTTTTTGCAGATGATGTGGTCCTGATGGCATCGTCGGCCTGTGACCTTCAGCACTCACTGGATCGGTTCGCAGCCGAGTGTGAAGCGGCTGGGATGAGGATCAGCACCTCTAAATCTGAGGCCATGGTTCTCAGCAGGAAACCGATGGAGTGCCTTCTCCAGGTAGGGAATGAGTCTTTACCCCAAGTGAAGGAGTTCAAGTACCTTGGAGTCTTGTTCGCGAGTGAGGGAACAATGGAGCGGGAGATTGGTCGGAGAATCGGCGCAGCGGGTACGGTATTACACTCAATTTATCGCACCGTTGTGACGAAAAGAGAGCTGAGCCAGAAGGCAAAGCTCTCAATCTACCGGTCAGTTTTCGTTCCTACCCTCACCTATGGTCATGAAGGCTGGGTCATGACCGAAAGAACGAGATCCAGGGTACAAGCGGCCGAAATGGGTTTCCTCAGGAGGGTGGCTGGCGTCTCCCTTAGAGATAGGGTGAGAAGCTCAGTCATCCGTGAGGAGCTCGGAGTAGAGCCGCTGCTCCTTCGCGTCGAAAGGAGCCAGTTGAGGTGGTTCGGGCATCTGGTAAGGATGCCCCCTGGGCGCCTCCCTAGGGAGGTTTTCCAGGCACGTCCAGCTGGGAGGAGGCCTCGGGGAAGACCCAGGACTAGGTGGAGGGATTATATCTCCAACCTGGCCTGGGAACGCCTCGGGATCCCCCAGTCGGAGCTGGTTAATGTGGCTCGGGAAAGGTAAGTTCGGGGTCCCCTGCTGGAGCTGCTACCCCCGCGACCCGTTACCGGATAAGCGGAATAAGATGGATGGATGGATGGATTGTTACAAAAACCAGATTATTTATACACACAAATTCATTTTGACCAAGTAATAAAAGGTGAGGCCAGAGGGGTGTATGTGTTGGATAGAGGAAGTGTTACACGGTTGCTATGGTTACCATGTAGAGTAAATCAGCCTGCATAGAGGTAGATCTAGTCATAACATTACTGCCGAGCGCCACTTTCGGCCGCTGAATGCTGCAAGATCAGCATATATAATATATAAATTGATAGATTGTTACCTCTTGAAGTAATGTTGAAATGAAACCAGTGTTGTATAATGTTTGCAAGAGGAAGTAATATGTATTGTATTGTATTGTATCGTATTGATTCTTTTGTCCCACCCCTACTAGGTAATGAAGAGCAGATTTCAATCAGCAGTATCAGGACTCCTTGTTGTAAAAAAGCTACACAACCAAGTCTATCCATCCCCCGTCCTGCATCAGAGTTCATCATCAGTGGTGATGGCGCAGTAGATATGATGTGGGTGTGGGAGATCCGGGTTCGATTCCCACTGCAATACATCAACCAATGTGTCCCTGAGCAAGACACTTAACCCCTAGTTGCTCCAGAGGCGTGTGACCTCCGATATAGCAATTGTAAGTTGCTTTGGATAAAAGCGTCAGCTAAATGACATGTAAATGTAAAGTTCAGCCATAGACTGAGATGAATCCCTTTAGATTTTAGACCTGCACAGTGAGGTCCAACCATCAGCTACTGGTTCTCTGACCACCACTGTGAACAAAGGCCTTCTGATTGCTTGACAAGTGCTCCCATCTCTGTTAGACTTCTAGCTTCTAGCAGCTCAATGACAGGGATTGATCAGTGATTGGGTGTAATTCTCTGGCTCTGCTGTCTTCCTTGCTTCTTATTATGTCTCATCATCTTTCCCTCACTCCTCACCACTTTCTCACATCATCATCATTCCTCCTCATCCTCCTTCCACACCATTCCTTTCCACATTATTTCTCTTTTCCACACCACTCCTAACACCACCCTATAACCTTTGTGAGTAGTGAAGGTAAACATGACATAGAGATGTTAGTTCGTGATGACAGAGAACAGCCAAACTCACAACTTTTCTCAACTGTAATTTCATCAAATTAAGACTTTAAGAGCCGTTTTACAGTTGCCGCAGCCAAGGTCGCGTGCACCAATGTGACGTCAAAATGACGTAGATCTCGCTGGTGCGCCAGGATTTTGACTGCGCGACCAGAGGGCCTTGCGACAAAGCGCCTTGCGACAAAGCGGAAACGGGAAGCATGAACGAGCTCGAGGGCAACCGGATGCCAGGACTCTCAGAGTGACTGCAAGTCTCTCTTGTAAACTTAATGGGTTAAAATGAGTTATTTTTAGGCGAATGAAATCGAAGCATTGACGTCAATGCTGCTGCTAGTTCTGCCGTTGTTTACCTTTTTCTTCTTCTTCTAGTCCGTGGAAATAGCAAAGTCGGTAGCCTTTCCTCAATAGCGTTTATAGCTGTATGCATGTTACAGCGTTCTTGCTCAATACTGGACCAGTTTCAAAGATTTTTGTTCACATTAGTCACTTAGACACCAATGCATGAAAAAAATAGGGTCTAGGTTGAACAATGATGAAATTACCCTTAAATGACACAGTTTGGGGATTGTGTTAACAAATTGTAGTTTTATAACAGCAAATGCATCATTAAATGAAGGTCAGTGTAAGCTGACAGTCTTCATAAGAGTTGAGTATAGTTAGTCGTGGGAGCCTACATTTCCCATGAAGCAATACATGGAACTCTGCATTGGCTCCAATAGGAGGGCAGTGTGAATCACTCCCATCACTTGAGCCAGATGATTAAAAATGTGTAATATCTTTGATCCCTTCAGTGCTTCAGCAGAGTTGTTTGATAAGAGAGCATTCTGGAGCTGTCTTCTGTCTCCGAGGAAAGAGCCAATTATTCTCTTTTAGAAAGCTTTTTGTCTCTGGAACACAGCTTACACAAATGGAGATAGTGTCTTGCCTGTCACCTCTGTTCACTTTGCATAAAAGCTAATGTATTCAAGCTTCTAATAATGTGTTGTATTATCCAGCTCCCCCTTTGAAGACAGTCATTGTTAGTCACCCAAAAGCTGCTAACACAGCCTCATTCAGGAAGAGATTGCAGGAAGGCATCATTCTGAACAAAGCCTTTTTGCATTAGCACAAATACATTGTTCGATTAGGAACTTCATTCTTATTGACACTAACAAAAAAAAGATAGAATACTTGTCTACTTTAAAGGATGACTAAGTTTTAGTAGCTTGGCCGAGCTACAAAAACATTTCCCATTAAAAAGGTAATTTCTATAGCGTCCTGAAGTTGGAGGAGTTTCTAGTTACCAGTTGTTATAAAAAAAATATCCATCAATTATTTTTAAGCAGCTCAAGACAAAACAA
Source organism: Sander lucioperca (assembly GCF_008315115.2). Taxonomy (NCBI): domain Eukaryota; kingdom Metazoa; phylum Chordata; class Actinopteri; order Perciformes; family Percidae; genus Sander; species Sander lucioperca. Next base: position 30,023,771 of record NC_050181.1, read on the forward strand.
TGGACCTCATGCATTACAGGAACAGACACATTGTGCAGGTACATAGGTCAGCTGAATGTAACAATGTCATGTAACAATGCAATTGTTTTTAACTTCACAAAATTAAAAATAAACGCTCACAAAAACATCCCTTTTTTACTAAGTGGGATAAAAACTGTAATACGAAATAAATTCAAACAGACACAGTGTGAGAGAAACTGTGATGGCTCGGTGGAGGCTATGTTTGACGCAAGGCATATGAGTTGGGAGTTGCCTAGTCGCTGCAATTATGCTGCGTGTGTTACGCCCCTGAAAAAGGGAGAAATAATCACGAGAGTGATACGGTGATGTTTCCTTACTGAGAACTTTAGTGTTATGATTTTACATATAAATATAACATGTAACATTTTACAGACCTACTGATCTACCGGGAATACGTCATTTCATAGAGTACACACCAAGGTTATTATAGTTTTGCATTTTTCATTAGTTTTTTTTAAATTTCGTTTTGACTTTTTGTTTTCAAAATCAGTTTAGTTCCCTGTGCGTGCTTCTCAAATTTACTTTCAAATTCGTGGGATTTTTCCCTTTAATAAATTGTCCACATATTTTACCATCTTCCATTGAAAGGCATCTGACAGTCATCAAATAGGACGCTTTCTTCAGGCTTTCGGTACCGCCATGACGCCATGGACTATGCTGTGTTCAATTTGCCATGGAATGTCAGAATTTCTGGGTTCCCAGTCGGAAACTGTATATATGTCTATGGTCGGAAATGTCAACTCTGAAAGATATATTTCCTCTATGAAAGACATTGACAAAGACGAAAACTAAGGACATTTACTCTATAATTTTCTTTTATTTTAGTTAGATTTGCAAACAGACATCAGAGTTTTAGTTAGTTATCGTTTTTTTTGTAATGCCTCGTTTTTATTTTTATTTCAGTTAACGACTGTTGATGAATGTTTTTTCCCACCTAGTTTTCGTTATTTTGTTTGTTTTCGTTAACAATTATAACCTTGGTATATACTATATTCAAGTTACAACAGCATACACTTTAATTCACTGAATGGACTTATCTAACTCTGGGGGATATGGTGAATAAGACAAAGTCCCAATAAGTCAGTATGTTTCTTTAATGAAGAGGTACTTGGTACAGATGTCAAGGGTTTTATTTCACACGATTGCTACAGCAGTCACGCAGTTCTACCCTGGCATCAGTTAAGGGGGGTGAATGATTTTTTCCAGTAGTAGCTGCAGTGCGCACCAACATCCACCAGGTGGGACATGTGAGCAGACAAGATGCAGTTGACCTGTTGGAAGACTAAGCAACAGAAGACACCATGAAATGATTTAGAAACGAGTCAAGACACTGTTTAATTGTCTCCCGGGCCTGTACAGTAAACTTACACATTAAAGAGTCTTCATTTCATAATGGACATTTGTGTTATGACCATAAACTCTATAAAAAGAAGGGGATGGACGTGGCTTCCAGGTCTGAAAAGTAAAGCCAATGCTGAAGTGATTAAAACTTCCTTATTTCTAATGCCCACCAGAGGGCAACGACAATAGAACCTAAAGCATAGGTTTAGCATTGCTAACCATGGGTTGTGTACATTAAAATAGCCGGGAACTTGTTTACGGTGTTGTCTGTGTTTAATCTTAGAACTTTGACCCTCTCACTGTCTGTTTTCACTTCATCAAAGTTAACTGAAACATTTTAGTCGCCTAAAAATGTCTTGATCAGCGTTCGGTTGCACCTTGCTAACAAAGTTAGCTAGCTAGCTAGCGCTAGCCAGGAGAACCGACAAAGAAGAAGTGACGTCATTCCTGTCCTACAATAAGAGCCTGCCTTATAACACTGGAATGTTTTTTTTTAAAAGTGGGAGACTGAGCCTATAGAAAATGTGTGTTGTATTCTGATATACAATTTGTTTAAAATGAAAACAAGTGAAACTACTGTAATAATGAATTTGATTTTTTATTTAGCAGAACATTATATTGTTCCATCCAATATTTCCTATATTTCTAAGCAGATTTTCTATGCCCCCCCTTGGCTGATTATTGGTCCCCCCTGTGCCACCCCACCTAAAAAATCCTGGAATCGCCCCTGTATACGCAGCCTATTTATTTTATATTAACTCACTTTTGAACTACATTTTGCAGCTGCATCACGATCCTGCTCACTCAGAAATATTAACATGCAATCTCCCAAAATTATAGGAATTAAGTTTCATCGCTGCGACCAATCATATCATGCGTGCAGAGTGCAGTGTTATAAACAATGTAAACAAGCTAACGTCCGGTGTCTCCGACCACATTTCAGCTAACGCTAATTAACATACAGGTTAATTTAACAGGAAGAAAAAAACAGTAACATTGATCCATCATTAAACGGAGAGAAAACTGACGAAATGTAGGCCTATTGCCTATTTATGTTAGCAGGTTATTATAATCAGCAAAAAACACAAATGTGGCAGATTTAGCTATCGCTAACTAATGTTAGCAGAGGTCTAACTCTGAGAAACAACTCAACGACAACTCTGAGTATAACGTGCACGATAAAAGCATACGTAAAATAAAATTTTACATTAGTAAATTAATACTACATTAGTAGTTGTAACGTTAGCCCTATTGCTAAATCAGAGCAACACAAATAATTTATATACATAACTTTTACCGTTCATCTGGTTCCACAGCTGGAAGAATGAAATGAATGTCAGGTCTACCAAAAGAAAATCTAGTGAGTTTTTTTCAATATAATACATCCATGCTACAAACGTAACAGGTAACAAGTTTTTCACCAAAGTTTCTCCAAAGTCAAAGTCAACTAGCTGAAATACTGACCACTCTGCCATTTTAATCCATTTTGGATGAACTCCTAACTTTGGTGTCATAGTACTTCTTACTTCTTTTAGCAGCTTTCTGAGCATTTTCATTTGCCATGGCATATACTTCCTCTGTTTCTTTTTTCCATTTCTGCATGTAGTCTCGCTGGTTACTGGAACCAGACTGTGCACAATCCAAAGAGCATGTCAACTGGAAGCCTGGGTGATCTCCCAAACAGAAAATAGAATGGTGAATGACCGGTCAATTCACAATGGGTACAGTTATAGGCATAAGCCAGTTTTGTTCAGAGACTCATTCCAGTTTGAATTTTGTGTTTCAGTTAGTGTCTTTAGCATTTTCAACAAAGTTTATACCCACTGATTTTCGAATTCTCCCCCTTGGTCGTAGTGGATGCGGGAGGGAAACCCAAACTTCAGAGCAAAGTCATTGAAGATGAGATTTGCAGCAGTTTTTCCTGACTTTGATTTGCTGGCGTAGGCTTGAGTGAAACAGGTAAAATGACCAACAATGACAAGGATGTACTCATATCCCCCTTTGCATCAGCCGAGATAGAGGAAATCAATACATACAGTAGCAGTTCAAATGGCTGTGTTGTTACAATGTTTGTCAGAGGTATGTTATAGTGCTCAATGTCATATGGCCAGAAGAAGCGGTCATGTACTAGTGATTGTGTACGAGTGACTGACGATGAGACTTACATAGATACAGCCAAAAGTGACCAGGTTGCAAGGGACTGAACTGGTTGTATCGTGGTGGCAATGGTATCTGGTGGAAGCTCCTCAGAACAGTCTTTCATCAGTGACTCTACATCCAGTGGCATCCTCGACAAAGCATCTGCATCACTGTTCTCTTTGCTGGCCTGTACTTTATTGTCAAGTGGAAATCAGCCAACTCTGCAACCCACCTGGAAAGTGGTTGCGTTCAGTTTTGCAGTGGACAGAGTATAGCTGAGTGGGTTGTTATCGCTGTACACAGTGAAGGTTAGGAGCATAATACAAATAATCACGGAACTTATCAGTGATTACCCATTTTAGAGCTAGAAATTCTAGCTTGCCATTGTGGTAGAGCCAGCGTTTTTCTCTGCTGCTGTTTAAAGGGGTGGTATAGAATTTTGGACATAGGACCTCATTTCTAAGTTAGCCAGTGTGTTATTTATCAGTGGAGACCGTTTTCAACACTTTTCATCCAGTCCTTCCAGTTGCAGAGTTCGCTGGTGCTAGGCTAGCACAAGTCAACAGTATCTGCTAGCCTGCCACTAAAAACAGTCTTACCCACTCCACAGTACACCCGAGGCAAATAAATTATAACGCCAGACTATCGATGTAAATGTCTGTGTTGATAGAATAATGTTAGAAATAAAACTACCCTTGCATCTCATTGATCACATTACATTTTGAGGGACTAGTTTCTCAGCAGCAGCAGAATTTTACTTTGCTCCGGTTAGTAGTACTCCACTGAAAAGTAAACAGAGAAGCGCTCTCCAGTCGGGACACCTAGTAGTAGCCTAGTACATTGGTATTGAAGCACTGGATTGGAAACTAAGGACTAGGCAACATGGTGATTCAGTGTGCATTTAGAAATTGTAAAAATAAACCAAACAGATGGGCACCACAAAGTTTCCACAAATTTCCATTGGGAGATCCAGAAAGGAACCAACTGTGGCTTCTTGCTGCTGGCTTGGACATCAAGGCGGAGACTCTACTCAAGTGGCAAATGTGTAGTGATCATTTTAGACCAGACGACTTTGGAAAACCCCGCAATCTAAAGGACCACAAGTCACTGACAACAAATGTGGTTCCATCCGTCTTTCCAGATGCACCAACAGTTACTGATGAACAGGTAATCACTTTTGGTAGGCTACTCTAGCTAATAAAGCTAGCCCCTTTCATAACGTTAGCCTAGCTGCTACTGATAGATTGAGACTGACAACGTTAGTGGAGATAACGTTACAGTTCAATGCATTGTGGAGAGTGACAACGTTAGCTAACGGTATAGATACACTCTTGGTAGATACCTGGCTGGGCTAACCGCTAACTTTAGGCAATTGCTGACAGAAAAGTAATGTAAGCTCGGACAGTTTACATGCATATTGCAGCGGCAGGTAAATAAACTTGTGTGATTGTCATGGAATGTAATTGTCATGTAAACCGGCTTTCTCAGTAGCCTAGGTAATATCACTCCGCTGCTGCTGTAGCCTATGCTACCAACTACAGGGAACAAAGTATAACTATTATAATGCGATGCAAGGGTAGTTTTATTTCTAACATTATTCTATCAACAGACATTTTCATCGATAGTCTGGCATTATAATTTATTTGCCTTGGGTGTACTGTGGAGTGGGTAAGACTGTTTTTAACGGCAGCCTAGCAGATACTGTTGACTTGCGCTAGCCTAGCACCAGCGAACTCTGCAACTGGAAGGACTGGATGAAAAGTGTTGAAAACGGTCTCCACTGATAAATAACACACTGGCTAACTTGGAAATGAGGTCCTATGTCTAAAATTCTGAACCACCCCTTTAAGTCCTATAGCCATAGGCAATGACCCTAAGCTTCCCATCTTGCTTTTGATAAAATACCAACCCTTGGTGTGATGCATCAGTGTGTACAACGAATGTGGCTATGTGAAATCAGGGAAAGTGAAGACTGGTGTGAAGCAAACAGTCAATCAGCTGTACAAGGACGTGTTGGTGCACGTCAGTCCACAAGATTGGCTTGTTTGAGGGCACCAAATGGCTTACTTTCTTTGTTTTTGTCTTCTGTGGTTGGTAAAGTACTTTCTCTGAATCTGCTTTCAAGAGGTCATACAGCTGGCCTTCCTAGAAAAGTTGTTGATGTACTGTCTGTAGTAGGTGAGTAAACGAAGCATTTTTCTGAGCTGGCACACATTCTCTGGTCTGATGTCCTTCACTGCTTTAACTGTTTCAAAATGGGCTCGGCCAATTCTGCTGCCCTCTGCAGACGCTATTGGACCCAAATAACAAACCTCAGGTTTAAAGAGATCACACTTGGCTTGAGTTTGATGTCATTCTCTCTGAGGCGCTGCAAAACTTTCCACACATCGTTCACATGGCTATTGAAGGTTTTACTGAAAACTAGTGTGTCGTCCATATAAGGAATGCAGATGTTATCCTGGAGCCCTTCCAGACACTCCTTCATACAATGCTGAAAAGCTGCAGGAGCATTCATGAGTCCCCACGGGATCACAAATGCTGTCAGTGGTCTGCTTTCTTCAGAGATACATCTCTGGGGGTAAGCTTTTCCCCTGATCTAAGAGGGAGAACCAGGAATTACCACCTAAGCGGTCCATGATATCTTGGACCCGAGGGATGGGCTGGCGGTTGGGATGTGTCTTTCTGTTCAGGTCTCCGTAATCTATAAACAGCCGGAGGGTCCCATCCTACTTCCTGATACACAAACAGGTGAAGAGTATGAAGAGTTTGACTTCCTAACCCAGCCCTGTGCTATGAGGTCATAAAGGTAACCCTTCATCTTCTGGTATAGTGGCTTAGGCACCGACATGTATGTGCGATTGACTGGTTCAAAGTAATTTTCAATCGTTTAATGTAGCCAAGGAGTGACACTCTTCTCTAAGCATTTGCCTAACTACCTGTCTCTGATCTTCGGTAAGGTGACTTAAACCTACTGGTGGATCCCACTGTTCATTAGCATTACATGGGGTTTCAACACTGGTGTGATTCCCTGTTGCTGGGGTGAAAGCTTTTTCAAAGACTTGGGCAGATAACACGGTGTTAATGTTATGTACTGTACTCGTTATTGTGCGTCCTAACAGAGCAATGTCGTGGTCAGGTGAGTGCATTTTTCCTTGTGTTCAGTTTAATGTTATTGGTTATTAGTTATTTTTGACATACTTTGGAACAATACAGTGTCTCTTTACATGAACATTGTTTCAGGTTCTCCGATGAATCTTCTCTGGCACAATTTGCACATTTTTGGGACCTTTTGCTGGCTATGGTAAACACTTGTCTCTCAGCGGTAACCCTTTCCTGTTTAAAGGGGCCTCTCTTAATGGTCTGACTCCAGTGATTTTACATCCAGCTTGAAAATGTTCTTCACTCCCATTTAGAATTTCAGGATTGGCCTCTTTTGAATTGAATTGACTCCGGCCCACAGGAAGTTGAATTTGATTTGTAATTGGAATGACAGGAAGTGGAATTGTTCATGGCAATTCAAAGAAATTCCACACAGTCACACAACAGAAAGAATGTGTTGAATCTCACATACATTCAGTGTTAGGAAGGTTACTTTGGAAATGTAATTGCTTACTGTTATAAGTTACCCATTATAAATGTGGTTTGGATTACTTTATTTGGATTACTTTATCAATGCAAAGCAATTTCCTTTTAATTTGATTAGTAACTAATTGAATTACACATTTTACCTCAGTAATACAATTAAATACGATTACATTAATTTTGTAATTTAATAACATAATTTAATTACATGTAACTAGTCACTCCTCAACGCTGCATACATTTTGTTCCAAAATATCAATCACTCTTTAAGAGAACAAATAATTCTATTAATTCCACAATTGACAGTAATTGTTTTCTTGATTTAATAAGTAATAAGTAAAACGTTTGCTTGCATGCTTTTAAACACATATGATATCCAGTGTTGGGGGTAACTCCTTAAGAAGTAATGCCATAATATAATCAATCAATAAATATATCAGTAGCATAATACCATCAAGCGATGGTTTTCAAAATAAAAGACTGTCTGTCTGTTAACTTACTTGTAGATGCCTTTTGAAATTTGAAGTAGCCTTGATGGAGCCACAGACTGGAGCACTGCAGTGCTTGCATATGGCTCTGTGGTTTCCAGGTGTTCTTGTTGGAATTGGTTCTTCAAAATGAACTAGTACAGATGACCTTTTAGGCCTGCTATTATTTTCCATGTCGATGTTATTACAGGTGTCAAATCTATAAACAGTGTTGACCATCAAATTGTGTAGAAAAGAAGCTTTCAAACAAATGTCCACCTCAAATTGTTTGGCAACCACTTTAAATACTTAGTTAACGTAAAGCATTCTGGGAAATGGAGTCATGTTCTATCATGTTCCACAAAATTACAATTACAATAAATCAAATTTAATTATTTGTTCTGTGACTAGAGCTTGTAACATTCATTGCTGGGGGAAAACATTTCCTGTTAATGCAATCTGTACAAGTAGTTCAAACTAATATCATTTATAGAATATGTAATGCAATCATATCTGACATATATTGTAAAGCTTCATTGTTAAACACTTCACTTAAATGATGTATATGAATTTCTTGAATTTCTTGGAATTCTAGATCTTGTTTTTGACATCAATTCAAATTCAATTCAAATTCAAGAATTGAATTGGAATTTAGGAGTCATTCATGCACAAGCCTGCACTCCTGCTGGCAGACAAAACACCTCCTCGGAGCTTTAACAGAGCGGTTGGAGTAAAGGTTAGGTGCATTCAGGTGCTGCGCAGGGTCAGGTGCTTGGGGCTGCCTGTAGTTGCTGTATTACTGCTGTTGGGAAACAGGTGGCTGGGGGTACCTATATGGCCTCCTAACTGAAGGTGGGCATAGGGCTGTGACTGAAACAGGCTGCTGTAATGTATCTTTAATCTGAGCTATCTCTGCACTGAGACCTTTTAGAGAAACTGCACCTGTCTTAAGTTCAGCTAACTCTGTTAACTGTTCAGTGTGTACCTTAGCTTTGGCTTCCTTCACAGGACATTTTGCAGATGGTGTATCTTCTGACTGGACTACACTTACAGTTGTAGCTCGCTGTAGGGCACTTAACCGCTATTTGTTTCGTCTTTCTGTCTCATTAGCACAAGCAAGAGTCATCAATGATATGCGGGATTTGTCTTTAACATTTCTTCTTTGTTTGCCTGATATGTCAACGAAATCACATATCTCCAGTAAATTGTCTTAGTGAAGGTGTGCAATTCTCATATATTTGAAAGAGTATGTTTCAGTGAATTACAGTGCATGCTGTTGTACCTTGAATACGATGTGTACTCTATGAAACTACTTATTCCCTGTAGATCTGTTGGTTTTGTTAAATTCATTCAAAGCATTTATAACATTTAAAGCATGTGACCGAAGTTCCCACAATGGGTCAAAATAATGTGCTGTGACCCAGAGGTAACCGTGATTACTGAGAGAAACCACCTGTGAGTGCAGCGGTGCTGCATCGCTTCCTGATTGAAAAATTAGAGGCGTTAAAAGGAAATTTGCATTAACTTGTTATTATCACGTTCATTTTAACAGCCCTGATTTCTTTGTCGTGTTTCTCGTCCGCAGCGTCCTCCCCATGAAGCAGGGCATTATGCTGGGCCAGTACCTGGGAGCCTTCAACCTCATGGACACATTCAAGGGACGCTCCACAAAACAGGAGTAAATGAAGAGAGAGAAGAGAAGTTAAGGATGAGTAATATGGAAGGAGACATGCACATATTAAAGCTATCTACCTATTGTGTATTGCTGTAATAAGACAGAACAGTAGTCGTGAAGGTTGGACTTGATTGCTGCTCTCATTTCAATGGTTCATGTATTCAAGCATTGAATGCCAGTTAGTCTCTTTATATCTCTGTTTCAATCTTTAATATATCCTTAACGTCCCTGTTTTTAAATGGCATGATCAATAGTAAAATTTAAAATGCGATCTTATTAATAACAGTTTGTAATTGAATAGAATATAGTGCTCATAATGGCCTCCTAAATTTAGCCAGCTAGTGTTGTTGCCTACTACTACTTGTTGAGGACCAATCATGATGATGTAATGATGTATCATCAGTCCACAAACCGCCAAGTCAAACATTTCCCTATATTAACAGGGCTCAAAGTCAAATGTCATGTTTGATTTGAATGTCCGTTCTGTAAATTAGTAATATTGTGGTGTGGTTGGAGCCACAACTACAGTTGCTTTCAACACAGATGGAAACAATACAAAGTGGGATTTAAAGATGCTGCTATCAAGAGAAGGATAAGTCCCATCAAATCAAATAAGAGTGACAGTTTACTTATGCCAACTAACTGTAGACAGAGCTCATCATCTTTAGAATATTCAAAGCTCCAGCATTAATAAAAATGACGTATCAGTAGAAGCAGGTTCCAGGGCGTCGTCACCATAACAAAAACCTTGTTCACTGTAAATGATGCTCATTCGTAATCCACAGATGCATCAGAGGCAGGTAATAAATCTAACTTTTTTTTTTTTTTTTGGTTTAAGTTTGATGTCAAATGTACGGACTGTTAAGACATAGCTGTTTAGCACTGTAGCAGCGTACTAGCATGCTACAGCTAGCTAGAGTGTGAGAGGAGACTTCCACTTTTCTTCTTGTTTCTATATATTGATGAAAGCCCCGAGATGAGCACAAAAATATGAAATCTAAACATCTTTATACTTGTGCAGTGATCTTAAGCACAAGGAGGCTTGTCATCTTCAGTGAGTAAGGTGAACTTCAGCCCTTTATCTCTCGTTTCAGCTAGTTTACTCGATGGTTTCCTAGGTAACACTCCCAGCTGTGCTTTAACGTTCCAAAATGTTGTGGATGGAGGCATCATAGGGGGCTTGTATACAGTCTGTGCATGTCTCCTGTGGATGAAAACATTCTCAGAAGTCGGTGTTTTTGAAGTAATATGCATGTATTTGCACTCAGTCTCTTAATTTCACCTATTAAGCACATTTACTACCACACAAGCCTCAGTCTGTAATGGTTATATTATAAAGATTATAATACAAATCACTCATTCAATCCACAGATTAGTTTTCATTTAACAGTGCCATTATTAATATGTAATGGATTGCCATAATTTGAGTGTGTGTCATTTGATGTTTTTTTTATATGGAACACAACTTCTGTAACAGTCATCTTTACTGATCTATCTTCATTAGGAGATATTACCATAGACTGTTAATATTAATGGACAAAGCAACCGATTCGGCGAAGTGCTGCAAATGCGGAAGTGCCTTAAACCTGCATTCTATCTGAATTCCAGCAGGGGGGACACGTGCGGTTGCAAAAGGAGTTCGGTTTCTGTAGAAGTCTATGAGAAAGTGACCCATTTCTCACATTTTCATAATGAGTTTATGGTCTCAATCGCTAGTTTTAAGTCTTCTTTAGTTATGGTCTCGATCTTAAAATCGTCGATAAAGCAGGGGGTGTTTTAGGGCGTGGCTATGTAACGTAACATAGAGCGTAAGCAGCAGTCTATGGCTCCTCCCTCACTCCTCCCTCTCGTCTAAAATCATCACACGCCCGTAACGGCAAACTCGACGACTCATAGCGGATCTCCACAAACCAATGGGTGACGTCACACATGCTCTGTCCATTAATATTAACAGTCTATGGATATTACGCACCTGTTGTCTTAAACATGCTAACCGTTCAATGAGTTCAGTAAATGTCAGGAGTTGAGAGAAATGTATCTTAAGGTACATTTTACTACATGTCATATGTTTTCAGAATTTTTAAGTGCAAACTACCTGGAAGTGAAAATTCTGATCAATAAATTCACATTTTAATGTTTGATTTCTAATGTTTTGAGTGTCTTGTTCAGCATCATGACTAAAGCGAGTTCCCTTACAGTCCCATCCCATTATCTGAGGAGTGTAAAGCCTTGATTCAATTTAGAGGTCGACCGATAGTGGATTTTACCGATACCGATAGCTAGGTTGGGCCGTATTTGCCGATAACCGATTAATCGACCGATAGTATTTATAACTTATACAGTTGACAAAATACATACATTGTTTCAAAAAAAGTCCAGACGCTTTTGCCAATAATCAAAATAATAATGTCATATTTATTGATATTACACCCACAGCAATGCTACACAAGCATGTGTGTTGTCTAAAACAGTTCTCCTACATATTTGGAGTCATCCAGTGCAAAAATAAACATAATGAGCATTATAATTCATATAAAGGACAAACAATCTCAAAACAGTGACGCCATTCTTCTCTGTAGAACGGTTTAGAACGGTAACAGACGAGCTCTGACCTGGAGGGATCTATCTTTCCCACTTTATACTATATATATATATTTGTTCTCGCTTGGATGCCCATATAAGGCGTAATGTGTGACGGACCTGCCTTCCCATTGGTTGAAAACATAAACAAAGGCATCATGGGAGATCCCCTTGTCGGTAGCACCTACTGTCTATGGGTAGCACGGAGTTAGCGGCAGAAATGACCGAAAACGTGATGAATTATGGACATCAAGTGGATAAATCTTGGATGTAACAGTTTGGATTTAATGCTCAACAACCCCGAAAAAAGGCACAAGTTCCAGGCTGGATAGAAAATCACCTGTAGAGGCTAGAAAGACACCAAAGACACCAAAGACACCCCCGTGACGGCTAACTCGTTAGCTTTTAGCTGCAGCAATCAGTAGGTCTCTACGTTTAACTGTTATTAAATGATCTAAATATGAATCAGAGGTGCCGTTTGGGATCGTGGACGAGCCTTTAGGGTTCTGATTCTGACATTTGGGTCGGACTTGCGTTTATTTTTGTCAGTGTTTTAACCGCTTGAGGTAAGTTAGCCTACTACTAATGTTTAGCGTCATCTCAGCCTCGAAAGCAAACAAATATACTGTTGTGCTGTTCTTTCTCTACTAATGCAGCATCTATTCAACAAATTAATATATACTGTATACATATCTTTTTGCTGTCGATGCTTTAAACGAGCATCTGATGTCAGCCTTCTCCGCACAGCATGTGCTCTCCGTGCAGCGCGCAGTAACACGTGTCGAAAATAAACAACACCAGGCATCAGTGATAGTTTTTATTTCGCCTCTAGAGGCCGCTATTGTAATGCATGATGCCAGCAGACCCTTCTCAGCTCTCGCGTACTGTGTAATGAATGACAGCGCGCGCGCAACGGACGCAACCATTGGTATGGATTTTTGCCGATAACGATAGTTCCACCAATCAACTATCGGTGCCGATTAATCGGCAAAACCGATGAATCGGTCGACCTCTAATTCACCTCTAATTGGTAGCTGAATGGTTACAGCGCACCCCACATAACTGCAATGTCACACCCTCCTTTCTCTCTCTCTCTCTCTCTCTCTCTCTGTGTTTCCAAGCTGCCTCTTCACTGTCAACACAAAAATCATTTACAATTTGATGGTGTCATTTACACTGTAATGCTAAGAGTGTGATGTATAGACTACTGGTGCATTGAGTGAATGTTTTCAATGATGGTAAAGGTACTATATTTTTATAGCGCCTTTCTACCTTACCGGACATACACATTCATAGACCAATGAAGGAGCCAGGGATCGAACCGTCAACCCTGTGGTTAACGGGACGACCTGCTCTACCTGCTGAGCCACAGCCACACTAAGTGCTGGCTACTTAGGGGGTATTTTAGAGGATAGGAGAAATTACTTATTGCCTACTGTGGCCTCCAAGAAAAGACTGTAAATAATTATTCAATTCAATTTTATTTTGTGTCAAATCGTAACAGAGGCTAACTCAGGACACTTTACAGGTAGAGTAGGTCTAGACCACACTCTATAATTCACAAAGACCCAACAATTCCTCTCAAGAGCAAGCATTTGGTGCAACAGCGGTGAGGAAAAACTTCCTTTAAACAGGCAGAACCCTCAGGCAGACCTTGGCTCTTGGTGGGCGGTCATCTGCCACTGCCGGTTGGGACACAGAGACACTGATACAGATATATAGAGATATGATTTCATAATAATTATAGTAGTTGGTATGATGCACGGTAGGCAATTATAGTTATAATAAAGAGAATAAAACTATGACTAGAAATCATAGTAGTAGTAGTGCAGGGCGTAGCAGGGCGTTGAGCAGGACCGTGGCAGCAGCTGCAAATATGATTCAGTTGCCACCACAATCCAAGGAAATCTGCGAGGCAATAAAGCACAAGAACTCTGAGGAAGAAGCTTCCTGGAACTAAGTTAGTAACATGCATTAATGGGACATGAATGAACATACTGTAGATGGAAAGAGAGAGGAGAGAGGAGCTCTGTGTGTCATAGGAAGTCTCTCAGCAGTCTAAAACTATAGCAGCATAAGGGCTGGTCCAAGGCTAACCTGAGCCAGCCCTACAAAGGGTCGGAAGATAAATCTGACATCAGTGCAAAACTAGACAGTATTTCAAAAGTAGGAAAATAATTGTGCACATGAAGCCTATTCTTATTTAGATGGCATAATGAAGGATAGTGCCGTTTCTATGGATCCAGATGTGCTATTGCCAGTGCACGTTTCCAGTGCAGTTTTTTTATCTAAAAAATTGGTGGGGCACCAACCATTTCAAAAGATGGGCTACATACCAGTAAAACTAGAATACTCTGTATCTCACTCGGTTAACATGTCACAAACCGCATGGCTCCACAAAACACTTTTAACAACAGAGCAGCTTTCTTCTACCAGGTGTTGTACACATACACAGAGAGAGAGAGAGAGAGAGAGAGAGAGAGAGAGAGAGAGAGAGAGCGTAAGCGTACCATGTTGTTTATTTCCCCCTGTCTCTCTTTACACACAGGTAAAACTAACACTGCACAAACCTAAATTAAGAATGAAATATTTCGGGCGACACAACCAGAAAAATGTGCCTACAGGGCCATACGCAAACTGTAACGCTATGAGCTCAACACCATGAAGGCCATAAAGAAGCGAACAGACAACTTTTTAGGGTTACAGATCCATACAGACAGGGTGCGATTTTCCGGGGGGATGCATGCTACAAAATGTATCCCGCCCTCAAAGTGACCAATGCTACTTCACCAATAGACCATATTATACCTAAAATAGAAGAATTTTAAACTAAGTAAAGCGCTGTAAGGTGAACAATCTTAAGTGCGACAGACCAATAAATTCTGAGCAGGAGCTGCTGGTTGTATTTAGCCACTACAGAGCTCCGGGACCCCGGCTACCAGCGGCAGTTGTTTAGCTGCCAATAGGTGACTGTGAGCGGGCTACAGGCACCACCAGATGACGGTCCTTTCAGGGGCCATGGTAGTGCGGCAATGCATACAGATCCATTCTATGACAACAACTGAGCATATAACGTTACACACTCGTCACCATCTAACGTAATATCAATCGATCCAACACAACATACAGACTTTTCACTCACCAAGGCTGAGGGCTCGCTAGAAGAAAACAGTGATGCAGTGGTTTTTCCTCAAACTTATTTTGTATGCCAACCACTCCACGTTAAACTGCGGTTACCTTTACCAGCAGTTTGAGTGATGACAATATCCCGTGGCTGGTGGGCACCAAGGCGTTTTAATTCCAGTTTCTCCTCCAAAGGGTTCAAACCTGTGTTCGAGTATGATATCCATTTCATTCTTTTTTTTTTAAGTTAGCTAGCGATGATAACACAATCTCCCCTCTTCGCTCTTCTTGCCAACTAATGTTTTAAGCTTTTAGTTGTTTGGCTTTTGTAATACAGATGTTGAGAAAGAGATTTGGTTGTTGGATGGGACGGGGGGGAGGGTCCTTATTAATAATTGTGTCATTGTATTACTTAAAAAACAATAAAAACATTGTTAAGAAAAAGAATGCTCGGATGGCAGCTTAGTGAGGAGGCTAATTTAACCTAAAATCCCCTAATATATACTGCAAAATTTCGACCGAACCTTGACGCTGATATGTCAAAACCTCTTGCAACCAAACAGTGTGGCATTTTTACTCGAGGACGAAGGGCCAGTACTAAAACTAACGTTATTCCGCCAAGTCCATCGAGCAACACAGAAGCTAACATGGCTAGCTTAGCCGAAGTCCTGAGTGAGTTGAGGTATGGACAGTATCGATACTCGTTTGACTGGCATGGCGACCTCAATGGCTGCATTGGAAAGTAAAGTGACGGAGGTAAAACGGGATGTCTCCACCAACGCAACTCGTATCGAGGAAGCTGAACTTCGCATGCACGAGACAGAAAATACACATGAAAAAGCAGAAACCGCATTAGACTCGGCCATCAAGCGAATCGCTTACCTCAAGTCTAAGACTGATGACCTTGAGAACCAAGGCAGAAGAAAAAACCTTTGGTTCTACGGTTTAAGAGAAAGGGCTGAAGGCCAATAACCACTTTTCAACTTCATCAACGGAATGCTGACAAGATGGCTGGGTCTGAAGCCTGACAGATTGTTCACCCCTGAGCGGGTCCACCGTACGCTGGCATCGGGAAAGCCCAACCAAAACAGAGCAGTTCTCATTCGCTTTTTGAAGTTCCAGGATAAGGGGTTTGTCTATTGTGAATCAAAGCGTGGAGACATCACACATGACAGAGTCAAAATATCCTTCGCACAGGACCTCTCAGCGGAGACGGTACAGATCAGACGGGGATTTCACCAGGTTACAAAGTTATTTGTTGATATCAACGCCTTTCGTGAATTCCAGCACAACCCCTGCAGGCTGCGTGCTACATAACAGTAAAAGCCACCTTTTCTCAACGCCACAGGAAGCTGAACAGTTTTACAAAAGCATCGCCCGTTCTATGGGTATGTGAGCCGGAGATTCAAAATGACGCGCTGCAGTCGGCTGATTACAGCCACAATAAACTTTGGTCTCCAGTAAGAAACAGCTGATCGGCCATGGGTATCAGCGGAACACCAAGATGAGCAGTAGAAGAGTGTGGGCCTCTCTTATTGTGAGATAATTTACTTGACTTCTGTTCTTTCTTTTCTTTTTTCTCTCAGGTAAATACACTCATTGAAACACCATTCTGTTCAGCGTGTAGATTAAGATCAGGTTGATGTTGTTTACATAACTTGCAATTAATGTTTATTGGACCAGGGAATTGTTTTAATGTGGTCATATCATGTTATCCTGTGTTCTAAAAGGGAGAAATCACTGTACCAAGTTTTAAGGGACAATTCTGGCGCAAAATGAACCTAGGGGTTAATAACATATTTGTACCGAGTCGACCGTTCTCTGGGATCTGTTTTCATGCTAATCAAATGTGTCTCTAGCTTGAATATATGGGAGGTATATTATTGTTCAAGGAAGCATCATGTCGCGGAAACTAAATTTTATAAATAGATGTGGCCCTAATGAAGACAATTCAACCTTTTTTGAAAGACTATTTCTGACTGTATCTGCTTTGGAAGGCCTTTACATTATCTGAGGGGACTTTAACTGCGCTCTCGACCCAGTGTTAGACAGATCCACTCAAGTGGACACAACTCATGTACAAACTAGGAAAACTTTGATCAATTACATCAAGGATCTAAGACTAATTGAGATTTGGAGGAAGCAAAACCCGAATAAAAGGGAGTACTCATGCTACTGAAGCACATATAAGTCCCATTCACACATTGACTACTTTTTAATTTCTATGGAACTAATGTCTAATGTCAGAAAATGCTGGTACAATAGCACAGTAATCAGTGATCATGCTGCACTGTCTATGGAGTTACATTTGGATGGGGTTGAACGTTGCTTTAGATGGAGGTTGTAAGTTCTTTTGCTACAGGACCCTGCTTTTGTCAAATATGTGGGGAGCTGCATTGATAAATATTTTGAACTAAATACAGACAAAACTACGGCTAGCATTAGATGGGAAGCATTTAAAGCCTATATAAGAGGATAAATTATCAGCTGCACAAGTTCAAAAACCAAACGACTGAACCAAGAGTTACGTACATTAGAAAACAAAATTAAAAAAGCTGAGACTGAACTTTATCATAATATTTACGCTGACAAATTACGTGATCTATGCGCTATGAGAGCTAACTACGATAAATTAACCACAGATAAGGTAACTAAAAGTCTAATGTGGACTAAACAAACATACTATGATCAAGGGGAAAAAGCAGGAAAACTGCTGGCCTGGAGGATAAAGAAAATGCAAACTGAAAGAACAATTAGCAGTATGAAGTCTCTGTCCGGCAACTTGAAAACAAAACCATTAGTGATAAACAACACTTTTAGAGACTTTTATAAATTGCTATACAAATCAGAATATACAGAAAACAGTAAAGAACAGAATACATTTCTTGACAAGTAAAAATTTCGGACTATAACAGATGACGAAAAACATTACACTAGACCGTGCATTAACAATAGAAGAACTTTTCGAGGCTATAGGGGATATTAGTAGCGGTAAAGCCCCTGGATCGAATGGGCTACCAATAGAGTTTTCTAAAACATTCAAAAAACAACTTGCAAGACCGCTTCTTGATATGTACAAGGAATCGTTTATTGAGGGAGCACATCCAGATTCATTAAGATTAATAGAGGTTCATCTAGCCTTTCCAAACAGAAGAACTCAGACAGCACAGTTTAAGAGAAAGTTTGGATCACAGAATGACTTCTTACAAAGTTACGTATCATTAAATCAATTTACCTTATCCTTAACTATGTTTTGATTGAACAGTTAATATAAAGTTATATTGGTGGTGGTGGCTGATATCATCTATCCTAATCCAGACTTGATGGCAAGATGGGAATTAATATTCATTTTTAATGATAATAATTAATCTTTAGCACAACATCTATGTTATAAAGAGAGAGCTGGCTGATTGATTTATAAGATATGTTCAGATCTTATCAACAGATGTCACAATGTGTGTGTGTGTGTGTGTGTGTGTGTGTGTGTGTGTGTGTGTGTGTGTGTGTGTGTGTGTGGCAGAAAGAAATAGAGTGTGAGTTATCTAGGTTTTTTAATTAATTATATTATGATATGAAGATACATACATCTTTGGTATTATTTCGATTCAGTATTATCAGCCTGAACAAACTCACAAGGCCTTTAAAGCATACGACTAACACAATCCTATATTCTTATTTTTTTTAAAGACCAAAACCAACAAAGCCTGTTTTTCAATAATTTATGACTTCCCTGAGGTGGGACTCAGCCTCAAGCCCATTGGTTCCTTCTGAAGACACACAGTACATCTTTAAAATGACATAAACTATGCACAAAAAGTAAAAATGTATCAGTCATTGTTTTCATCATAGAGTGTTGATAGTAGTCAAGAAGGATCGTTGTTGTCATTACTTGCTGAAAGGAAGAAAATACCATGGCTAGTAATAAGAAGATACTGGCGTTCAGCTCTCGGGCTTCTTCTTGTGGAAGAAGCACATTCGCTAGTCAAGGGCTAGCACTCCACCAATCAGATTGGTCATTGAGTCCGACTGCCCACTGGCCGATTCAACAAGTCAAATCGGCCAAAATGACTGCCGACGGCTCCTCCGACTGATGACGGCACAGAACACACCAAACAGACTCGAGTCACAAAAGTGCTCGTTTTGCCACTGACAGGCTCAGATTAATATTCTAAGTGTCTGACAACATTATGGAAAGGATCTATTCAGAGATAGACCTTTAAAACCTCTTTGAGACCTTTCTGTTTAACCAGAAACAGCTCTGAAGTCGCTAGCGCTAAACCCACCAGACTCCATTTAAAAAAGCAATACTTTTAGCATCTATAGAGCCAACATATTTTCACATATAAATCAGTAAACTATGTGTTTATTTCAACCAAAACTAGAGTTGTGATGGTTGGAAAAGTGGAAAGACGACCAAAAACGGCTTTTCATAGTATAATTTGTTTCTGTCGACTTTGAATGAAGTGTATTTTACTATGCTAAAATTACTGTTTATTTACATGGAGTCTGGTGGGTTTAGCGAACGCATGGATGGATGGACGGATGTTTTTATGTTTAAAAAAAGAATCTTACTCTTTAACAGAAAGGTCGACCTCCGTAGAAATCCTTTCCATAATGTTGTCAGACACTTACAATATTAATCTGAGCCTGTCAGTGGCAAAACGTGCACTTTTGTGAAGGTAAATACAAGCTGGACAATTGCACTATTAACTTACATTGTAGCTTGTTTCGCCGCTGCCAACTGCAGCGATCTCTGGACCAATGTCAAAGATTGTTGTTCCCATCAGTCACTTAGACACAAAAACATAGGAAAATAGGGTTAAATCCAGGTTGAAAAAAATGGTAGTTACCCTTTAAAGGGGTGATAGAATGATTATATAGGGTATTTCACACTGTTCCTTAGGTCTCCAAATAGGGTATGTAATATTGGTTGGGCTGAAAATGGCCCGGGTGCTGTTCTATGCGCCCTAATGCAACCCTGTGAAATAGCCCTAGAATGAAATGAGAGGTTATCTCCCTTATATGGTATGCGCATGAATATTTAGATGAACTGCACGCCGATAGGTTGGTTTACAACGAGCGAAGCTGCGGAGCAAAGACGCAACATGACCAACAGCACTCTGCTGCTGCCGAATATCCAGAAGTTAAAGGCCAAGCAAGAACATTCTTTGCTGAGTTTTGTTGGTGGCCATGATGTTGTGGCCCTCCTCCCCACGGGGTTCGGGAACAGTTTGATTTCCAGCTCGCTCCGTTAGTGGTGAAGGAGTTGGCTAAGGCTAACGCTAGCGATGCTAAGCCGATAGTTGTTGTTGTCTCCCCTCTTGTTAGCCTGGTCCTACCAGACAGTACGTAGGAGGGCGGAGCCAGGCTACCAGAGTGGCTCTGGGCAGATCCAATAGTTTTAAACTTCAACAGAGTACCTGCCTTCAAGGAAATTAACACTTGTCAATGGAGAGTGGCCAGACTCTCTGTACAAATGAAATGTACCAGAGTCTGGTAGGACCAGGCGACAGCCAGTCAGCGATAGATTGGAAATGACTCCTTCAGAGTGGTAAGTTTTGTCATTTAACATTTAACTTGAATTTGCAACACGTAGCCTAACATCATCCGTTAGTGTCTTAATCTTAATTTGTCTAATTCTTGAAATTTCCCCTTTGGAAGTTCTGATGGTATGTTTTGGAACAGATATAATAATCTGGGTAGCACATTCATTTTTATTGCTTCTACCCTCTGTCCTAATCCTAAAAAGGGCACTAGATTCCATCTGGTCAGGTCAGATTTGATTTTGGAAAATAGGGGGTCATAGTTCTCTGATACGATCGTATTCAAATGTTTAGGAATATTCACACCTAGGTATTTAATTGACTTTGATTCCCAAATCATTTTAAATTCCTCTCTGATGGATTGGCTAGGAGAGTAATTAAATGTCAAAATTTGAGATTTGTTGGTGTTTAGTTTATAACCGGATAATAAACCGTATTCTCTCAGGGTTATGAGCAATTCTGGAAAGGAAGCAGATGGATGCCCCAAGTATATCAAAATATCATCTGCGAAAAGGGCAATTTTGTGTTCTTCTTGGGACACCATGATCCCCCTTATCTTCTCATTCTGTCTTATCCACTGACTCAAGGGCTGTATAAAGATGGCGAATAAGAGCGGGCACACGGGACAACCTTGTCGACATCCCCTCTCTAATTCAAAAATATTTGATAATCCTCCATTAATCCGAATTTTAGCTGTTGGTTTATAGTATAAAGCTTGTATTGTCCTAACAAAGTCATCGTGGATACTCAAGCTACTTTATGCTTTCTGCCTTTTAAAAATTATGAAATAACAGCAGGGTCATTATGTTTGTTTTTACAGGTCATGAGAAGAATGACCCAGGTTCCTGAGGAGAACCTGTATGATTGACCATCCTGGCCTCGATCTGGTGTGTCTCAATATTCTTTGCAAAATGCAATGAATATTTACAGAGCTGACCATGGCCGGTTGAGAATAAGAGGGATGGCAAGGTGAGGCCAATCTGATACAAGTGTTAGCAGTTACAGTATATAAATAAAATGTTTATAACAATACGCATTCATTATTGGTTCAGCATATTACAAAAACACACGGTTTGATCAAGACAACAAAATGACAAGCTTTATTTTGTTTCAACACAATCATCCAGTGTTATACTCTGAAATGTAAAAGATAAAAAAATAAATAGTAAAGATAAGTGTGCTTTTCCACCCTGTTCTTTTTGCAGGCAATGCAGACACCTGGCCTAGAGGACTTTTGTGAACTGGTGCTGGGGTGTCCGTGTCGTGATCCCCTCTTGTGTGGTGCAGTGCATACGGAGTGAGTTTCCGGATGCTTCAGGGCAGTACGTCGGGTTCAGACCTCCCCTCGACTGAACCGTGACACATGATCAGCAACAGCATCCTCCATGGAAGGCCTGTCAAGCTGAGCACACAGGTCCTGGGGCACAGGAATCCGCTGGACGGCATCCACATAATCATGGATGATCTCCTCGAACACCAGTCGCATCAGGTCTAAGACATAGCCTGATGTGTGTGTATACCGTTGCACATTTTGATTTGTTGTTTGTAATAAAAAAAAAATATTTTTTAAACTTACAAATCGTTGGCTCTGTCTTCACTTGTTTCACGGTGTAACCTCCCCTTTTGGCCTTTGGGAACACAAGTCTGTACATTAGTTTCTCCTTGGCTGTCTTCCGTTGTGGGCGCTCAGCATTCTCATTGAAGTGCATGGCTGCAAGGTACAACCTAAACCAAACAACAGAAATGTTGTAACACAGTTGTGAAAGTCACTTTTGTATGCACACACCAAGCAAAATACTTAATTAAAAAATTACTTAACTCACAGCAAAAGCAGTTGCTAAACCTGTAAGCTGTGCCAAAGCTGTACTCTAACCAGTGTTGTTACAAGTGCCTTTTTAGTAGAGCAGCCTAAAAGTGAAATTATTTGCATTTTTATGGCCGGCAATTAGGCCTGATGTCTCCAGACCATTGCTCATGTCTCACACCTTCAATGAACAAAACCAGTTATAGCAGACAATTTGTCCCCCATTCACATTTGTGTTTCTAAAGACTTATTTTGTTGTATGATGAAGTACATAGGGAGTGTACATACCTGCATAGCATTCCAATGAATCAATATTTTTGGGAGCAAACCACTGGATGACACTGTGGAATGACTCCACAGTTGATGTCTGGTAATGATGGCTAAGCTTTTCAACATCAGTAAGGTACCTGGCAGTTCTGAGCTCTGAAAGGTCTGTTCAGAGCTGACAAACCTAAGAGAAAGTAAATTTAAATTGTAATTTAAAACCATGAATATTGATGAAGATACATAACATGTGTAATCATTGCTTTAGAATACAGACCTGGTTGCAACCACTTGCTATGGTCCTTTGAGGCCTTCGGTTGATGTACACACTTGGGGAAAGCTGGGTCAGAACTGTGGACATGTTGAATGTGGTTTAACACAGACTTCCGTTTCGCTACCTTCTCTGTTCCGGAGACGGAGTTTGTGGCACACCAGTACAGGTGGTTGACTATGCTTTTATGCCACTTTTTCACCAAAGTACAGTCCTTGTCTTTGCCAAGTTGGTCTAGCTTCTTTGACAACCCTAATGAAATTAGTTTACATACCAAACAGCAAGACATACAAATTGTTGAGTGATCATTGAACTTATGCAAAAATTTTGATAGCCACTTCCCAAACGTTTTCAGTAATCAACGTCTTTATAATGTATTTAACAATATATAAATAAAAGGTCACATTACCTTTTGCTACATGCCATACGTCGTAGTAGTGGGTGATTTTATGTTCTCTCAGGAACTTTTGGATCTGAGGGTGACGATCTGTGATAATACAATCCAACTTCACACCACTTCCATGTAGGAGCTCCATGGTTCTTATAAGACCCTCCTTCTCCATGTATGAGCTTCCCCCCACCTCGTTGCTCTGTGTAGAAAGAGAGACACACATACAATAGGTATCCATTAACCTTTTTCCATTCTGTATCAAAACTGGGGATCATGTACAAACACTTTTCTGACCATTTGACCACATATGTATAACACTGATAAGACAGCTAAGTCTTATAAGGGTTTCTAATGACACTATTGTCAGTACTACTTGTGCATATGCATGTGATCTATTGCGTTAGTCCTAATGATTTTTAGATACCTGCACCAGCTGTATGTCTGCGATTTCGTTGGTCTGCACATCCATCATTGTGTAGCTCCCATACTAATACTAATGTCCTAGAATGCAACAGTTTTTACATTTTTAGTCAATAAACATGAGAGTGGAATTATTCATTGTAAGGCAACACCTCACCTGAAATTGTTGGTATAATGCATACACATTACAACAGAAAGAAAAAAAGTGTACCTGGTGAGTCTGCTCGCATATCACCCCCGAGAATGACAGTTTGCCTCACTGAGCATTTTAAGCTTTTGTGTTTGCCATTCAGTCCAGCTGTGGATTATAGCCGGTTCCAGGTATGTCCTGGCATGTCTTCTGAAGGCATCTTATGATACAAGTGGTCTGATGTTTATACTTGTGCGCTGGTGTGTGCGCCGAGCCGGCATGTGTGTGTGTGTGTGTGTGTGTGTGTGTGGGGTAGAGCGAGGTAGAGAGAGACAGTGACGGTGATTAGCTTCAGAGCAAGTACCGACTCTAGAGTCAAAGTGAGAGAAACAAAGTGTCTCCCCTGTGCTTTCTGACCACGGTGGAAAATCTTTAGCAGGAAAAGTTAACCCTCTCCTTGATTTC
The DNA here is from genome assembly GCF_008315115.2 of Sander lucioperca. NCBI lineage: Eukaryota > Metazoa > Chordata > Actinopteri > Perciformes > Percidae > Sander > Sander lucioperca. The sequence continues at coordinate 30,047,987 of NC_050181.1, forward strand.
ATGTAGTTTATGGAGAAGGAGAACCAGGAAATGAGTTGGGGGAAATGCAACGCTACCAAGCCACGGCCGAGCGACGTGCGTCGCTGCGACGTGCGTCACTGCGACGTGTAGTTACATTTTTCTAGAGGTGCATGTCAGTATCATCAATATTCATGGTTTTAAATTACAATTTAAATTTACTTTCTCTTAGGTTTGTCAGCTCTGAACAGACCTTTCAGAGCTCAGAACTGCCAGGTACCTTACTGATGTTGAAAAGCTTAGCCATCATTACCAGACATCAACTGTGGAGTCATTCCACAGTGTCATCCAGTGGTTTGCTCCCAAAAGTATGTGTTCTCAGCTGCATTGCCTCAACCATCTATACAATAATTAAAAGTAAATCAGTTGTGAAGTGAAGGTTAGACAAACACATTCTGCAGGGGACAATTATCACAGTACCTTTTTCATCTTCGAAAATGAAGCTCAACAAAAGTAAATGGCAGCAGACAGCTGAAAGTTGCGCACAGGGGGTGCTCCCAATAACTGGCTGAATCTTCCACTGTCTGAAGAACTGTCAGTGAGGGCATAGTTGGTCAATAGCTAGGAAGGACCCTCTTCTGCGTGGCAGGACATTACAGACCCTTGTGCACACAGGGCAGGTCTTGAACAGGCTGAGGAGGCATTGCTCAAAAACAATGTATTTTGCATCATCATACGATGACATGGCGATATACTACAAGAGATAATAAAGAAAAAACAACATTGTCCATCTCAGTCCAAAATCAATTTTCACCATCTGACAACAGTCACAATGTATGTAAATAACACTGCTGCATTGTGAGAGTTGTGCTTTGCTTACAAAAGCTGAGATGATTCTGTCTCTGTTGTAACTGACTGTGCAGGATCGAATGTGGAATCTTGAGGATCAGTGCCTGCAAAGGAAACATCCTCCAGCTCCTCCTCCTCAAATTCAAGGCAAGGTCTCTTTGCTGGCGTCAGACCCTTCACAGGAGTTGAAGATAATGGCCCAGAGACTGAAGGAGCCGTTGTGCCTACTGCCACACTTTGGCATAGCACTGTTGCCTGTATGCCTTCAAAGGGGGAGGGGGAGACCATTTTAGTGAGGTGTCTTAAGGCTGATTTATAGTTCTGCATAAAATTGACACCATTGCTACGCACGTAGGAACGTTAAGACACAAATCTACGCCGGACCCTACGCCGTAGCCTGACATGCACCTCTAGAAAAATGTAACTACACGTCGCAGCGACGCATGTCCCAGCGACGCACGTCGCTCGGCCGTGGCTTGGTAGCGTTGCATTTCCCCCAAGTCATTTCCTGGTTCTCCTTCTCCATAAACTACATGAAATCAAGGAGAGGGTTTCCTGCTAAAGATTTTCCACCGTGGTCAGAAAGCACAGGGGAGACACTTTGTTTCTCTCACTTTGACTCTAGAGTCGGTACTTGCTCTGAAGCTAATCACCGTCACTGTCTCTCTCTACCTCGCTCTACCCCACACACACACACACACACACACACACACACACACACACACACGCCGGCTCGGCGCACACACCAGCGCACAAGTATAAACATCAGACCACTTGTAGGCTACGCAGAACCATAAAACAGCCTTTATGGATTGCTTAGTGCCGAAGGACAATGTACTGCTGTGATACAAGTAAATGAAAAGGCATCTTTAACACACGATTTACTATTCAGTCATATCTTTTGTATATAAACCCATTCATACCTATTGACCAAATAATTTCCACCAGCCTCCCCACAAAAGGTAATGCAATTGATTGAGATCAGACCAATCAGTGATAATGCCAGCCCAGTCTCATGGCAGTTCGTGAAATGGTGACGTTATTTAATCTATTGATCCGTGTACAGGGACACGTTTTTCTGTGTTTTATCGTGTTGGTGAGCACAAATTTTAAACTAATGTATGAGTCAATATCACTATGAAGTGCCTTTGGTGTCCTCATCAGACTCACTCAGTCATCATGAAAATGTAGCAGAATAATGAAAGTCTGAGGTCTTATTATAAGTGGCCAAACATTTGCACACATATCAGTACAATGATAAGTCTCTAAAAAAGTGTTTCCTTCATTTTATACAATTTTTTTTCATTGGATGTATGTGATTTTGGCATGTCCCACACACTGCTCTGCTAACTACAGTGTGTGTAATAAGTGGTTAAATGATACTAAATCCAAATTTCTTTTACATGGTTTTATTGTCCACAATAAGTTATTTGATAAAACAAGTAATTTTGATCATGTATATTGTATTTTCATAATCATATTGAACATGTTGCATGTGTCCCTGAAATTGCTGTCCACTCTGTCATTATGGGGTAACTGCCCCTTTAAGAAAACCACTGATGTTTTCAGTGACATCACTACAAGCATTTTGTCTTTCTTCAATGAAGGCTGAAGCAGTGTCTAGTTGCAGAGTAAGTATTTACACTTATGTTTCATAATTTTCATCATATTATGTTGGATGTTGTCAAGCTTAACATGTCCACTCATGTCATAGTGAAATATCAATTGATAGAAAATCCTATCAAAACTTTTTTGAGACATCCAATTTTTAATTCAATTAAATTTTATTTATAGTATCAAATCATAACAAGTTATCTTGAGACACTTTACAGATAGAGTAGGTCTAGACCACACTATAATTTATAAAGTCCCAACAATTCTAGTAATTCTCCGAAGAGCAAGCATAGTGCGACAGTGCGACAGTGGCGAGGAAAAACTCGGCCAGACCCATGCTCTTGGTAGGTGGTGTCTGACGGTGTCGGTTGGGGATGTGATGAACAGTGGCAATAATAGTCACAATAAAGATAATGGAACAGTGACTGGAAAATGGTAGTCGTAGTACTTCATGTCATAGCAGGGCACTGCAGGGCGTTACAGTATGTAGTGTGGCACAGCAGGGTATGGCTGGACGTAGCAGGTTCAGCAGGATGCTGCAGGGCACCGCATGCGTAGCAGGGTGTAGAGAAGCAGGACCACGGCCACAGCTGCAACCAAGATCTTGGTGCCATCCTAATCCAAGGAAATATGCTGGGAAAAAGAAACATAAGGACTCCGGGGAGTTAACTCCCCAGAGCTAGGTTAGTAACAAGCATTTCTGGATCTCCTCACTCCCTAACTATATGCTTTAATCCCCAATATGCCACGGCCCCCCTGCACAGAGATGTACTGGTATCAGGGGAAGAAACATCGACGAAACACGACCCTGCAGCTGACTAGGGCTGAACGATTTTTGAAAATAATCTAATTGCGATTTTTTTCCCAAATATTGCGATTGCGATTTGATATTCAATTATTTTTTTAAGCTCTTTGTCTTCTGTATTATTCAACAAAGACAAACAATAAATCATTTTATAGTATGAACAACACACAATTACACACTAGACAGTTGAATAAGTAAAAATATAGTATATATATATATATATATATATATACACACACACACACACACACACACACACACACACACACAACAGTGTATTTTTTTACAGTGCACAGAGAGGATCTGCCTCCAGCCCCTCCCCCTCGTGAAGTTACGTGCTGCCGTGTGCACTTGTTCAGAGAGGCTATCGTTACGTTAGCTAGTTGCTGGTGTTCTTGTCGTGGGATTAACTGTACTAATAAAACTGTTGAAACACCGCGGCCACGCTGCTGTGAAAGCTCCCCGAACGTCATTTATCAGAGTCTGGTTGTTACCCCTCTCAGTGGCAGCTCCTCCACTCATATCTTTATAACGGAGCTAGCTAACTGCATGTATGGACTCGAGCGCAAATAAAGCCCTTCATTTTATTAAAATGGCTGTAAAAGTTTTAAACTACAACTCAGAGTTGTTTGAATGACAGAAATCTGCTCAAGGTACGACGTAGCGTTAGCGTGCTAAGTTGATGCTTTCTCTGCGGAGTGCAGACTGATTTGCTCTCGCGAGTCGTGACCAAATCGCAGCCTTTGTGATTAGGAAATTGCGTTTTAAAATATCGCGATATTATCGCAAATGCAATTAATCATTCAGCCCTACAGCTGACCTAAAGGCACTGAAGGCGGTGCGACATGCCAAAGCAGAAAGCAACATGTTACCTGTAAACTGAAATTGTGTATAGTTGTTTCTAATTGGGTTTTTAATTAGGGTTGTTTGTTTGGTATGCAAGAAAATTGGCGTCTTAAGTGTTTAATTTTTTACTTTTTGTTGCTGCTTTTTCTTTTGTGATGACTATGATATCATTGTTCCTCTTATTACTGCTTTGCCTGTTTCCCATAAAAGTGATGGTGAGATTTCTGGAAAGTCATTCATTTACAGGAAGGATGCCCACTCTTTTAATCAGTGAGATGAAGTCTGAATCTCCTAAGAGTGATTTATTAAAACGCCATCTTCTTGGAGAGTTAACATACAGCTGGATGTTTAATGAGAGGGCAACGGGAGTAAAACAAAAGAGAACAAAGAGAAATATAATTCCTTTATTTAGGATATAAAAGCACAGCAACACATATTACTGTATGACACACTACTACAGTAAGGCAATATATTTAAGAAAAATGTATGTAGGCCTATTATTAATATTTTACACAAATTTACACGTTAACACTTCAACTTGAAGACCAACAGCCAACTGTAAACAGCAGTGTGAACACAGGTAAAAAAGGAGAGAGGAGAGCTAGCAGGCTGTGGCTTTGAAGTCACTTCAGTTGTTTACTTGGCATTTGCTACTGCAATGAATGAAATTGCGATAGACCTACTGGTCAATAGTGTCTCTATCGCAATTTCATCCAGAAACTTCCACATATCTTCCATTTTGTGAAAGACCAACTTCAATCAAACTGATGCATCTCGTCTTCATCCATGGCTGCACACAATAAAGCCAAACACACGGTTCTATATTAACAGTTTATGTTATCCACAGAAAAAAACTATTCTGCCATGTGCTAGTGGGAAGATCCTACTTCGCATTTGTGAAGTTGGAATTACGGGTATGTTATGTTCAAGTGCTTTGTTGTCGGAGCGAAATGAAAAAAGGCAGACGCAAGGTTTATTCTCACCTGCTTCTTGGGGCTAGACTAGTCTCTGAATTTCCCACTTGAAATAATGATTTGAGGGGGTGTTTATGAGCACCTTCCAGGTGGTCCAACTCATATTTACCATAATTCCAATAGCATGTCAAGGCAGCAAAAAAAAAAAAAAAAAAAAATGTATCTTCAGAAACTAGCCACCGACACCGAAAGTACATTTAACACCAAAAAGTAGCCCACATGTGTAACATTCAGTAGCCTAATTTGCGTTATTTATATTTATATAATGATAGCGGTAGCAATTTTAACGACGAACAAGAATCATGCATTTAAACATTTTGGAATAAAGCAAATCAGTCAGCCACCATTGCAAAGTGGCATCAGGTTTTGCTCATCGTGTTGCAAGCTAACATTACGTCCTTAGGGTTAAAGAAAAATGAGATTTCCTGTTCTGACCCGCTTGACAGTGAAGGTGTTCTGACGGTGGATCCTGCACCGGAAGCGACTCCAAAGTGGAGATTTGCAGCCAGACTCCTGTCGTTTTTTAGCAGTAGGAAGGGCTGGACTGGGGTAAAAAATCAGCCCTGGACTTTTGAGAACTAGACCAGCCCACAACAATCAGCCGGACACCAGTCGTCCTTGCACTCCCCTTCAACACGTACATGTACAAGTACATACCCGCAGGGGTCAAAATTAGAACCATTGACCAGCCAAATGCTGGTAGATGTGCTTCACTCACCAGCCAAAAAAACAATGGTAATCTATTGAGTGGTAAAATTTGAACATTCACTAGCCATTTGGCTGGTGGACAAAAAGTTAATTTTGAACACTGCATACCAGCCGATACCATACCCCTATACACTATAGCTGAGTGTTAACTCGGAAGTTGGATTTTCCAAGGTCAAAGTCAGAAACACGCCCCCTGACCTGGGATTTCCGAGCTCAGAACTCGGACAACCTCGCAGTTCCCCGAGTTCAAAATCCAACATGGCTGCCCCGTGCATCAACAGTTGTGAAAGCTGTAGTAACATACAGCTATAAGCACTTCTGTCTTATTTGTGTCCCACTAAATCAGTCGTACACACAGTCCTGTCCGTCTTCTATCTGTGGGCATGTTCTTAGGCTGTTTGTATGCACAAAAAACAGCGTTAACTACTGGTATTGCTAACAATGGTTTACCTGGCTAGAACTATATAGCTAAAGGGCATGGGTGTCGTGATGTTTTGAGTGGTAAAAGGTGACAAGTCTGTAAATTAAGCTAAAGCTGCATTTTGTATACAGCATGCAACTTGTGTTATAGTAGAATGTGGATAAAACAGAAAGCTATAGTATTATGTTTGCAAGTGCCTTAGCTTGCTAATACATAACTAACAGCTAACTTGACCTCACTGTTGACATAAGTTGCTAAAACAATCATTTGACATGCCTAACTCTCGTGGTTTTAGCTAAATACAGGCACTTTTGTGGAAAATAGTTTTCCCCGCCGGAGGGGGCGGGATTTAAATGCGCTCTGTTTTCAATGGTTGGATGAAGGTGGGGCATAGTAGGATGTGATTGGCCAGTGTTCAGATGAGAGACAAACCAGTGGGCCAATCATGTGATCTTTCTCCTCTCTGTGGGCCGGTCAGCCAAAGACCAAGGATGTGAATGGCCAGTATTCACATGAAAGACACACAAGTGGGCCAATCATATGATCTCTCTTCTCTCTATGGGCTGATCTCCCGTTACTAGCAATGGCCAATCCATACCTGGCAGTAGGACGCCGCCATGCCATTTTCATCTGGCAGCGTTGCATAACTTAGTAGGTGTCCTGTGTCACATTTTAATGGACACCCTACAGCCAATCCCAATCGACTATTCACCCAGACCATAGTATAAAATAAAGTATTAGACTTTGTTTATTTGGCAATATATTGTCTACATTTATTCAGGTTTCAATGCCCTGATCTCGAGGCGGGCAGGTTCCAGACCCTTGTCAGATGTGGGTAATGTGCAGTGTTATGTGTAACAAAGTAACACGTTACAGTAACGTAACTACTATTTCAGGTAAAAAGTAGTGTAACGCGTTACTACTGAAAATTTGGTAACAAAACGTAGTTCCTTTTTCAATTCGGCGCAACGTTACTTTTCCCAGGGACAGATTTAACAGCAACACTGCCTTATCAGGTGCACGCTCACAAGCTCCACACGGTACGTGACAGAGGGTGGTAGCAGAGCAATCATGGCAAGCAAGAAGCAGCCAACGCTAACTTTTGAGAGCGTTTTAAGCTTTATGGCTTTTTGTTGGACGGCGCTCTGAGCGGAGAGCTATGTGACACATGCCACTACATCGCTGAGGACTGGCGGTTAAATCGGCCGTCCTAAGAACAGAGCATGCAGACACAAAGCTGACAACCTCACAGATGGATGCGGTGGAGATGGGCTCATACATAGGCTACACGCAGCGGACGTGTAGCCTATGTATGGATGTGTCGGTCGCACGGACACGCAAGGATTTCCAGAAAAGCGGCTGCATATGTCTACAACAAAGCACGGACCATCGTGGCTGCGCGACCGGTACAAGTCGATACAGACATTACATACACTACATAACATAATACATAACACCGTGTAACATAATACATAACACCGTGTAATGCCGATGACCTGCTGATGTGCATTCAACCCGCGCTGGATTCGTTCATAATGAATCAGCCGTCACTCTGTGAGTAGAGAATCCAGTCTGCAGTGTAGTTCAGACACTTCACTGATAAACCATAGATTGGCTTTATGGTCAAAGATAGTTTTTGTATAATTAACTTTAGTAATACTCCAAACAAGTTCATTTAGCCTACTATTTAAATTTATAAGTGATTTTTTCGTATACGACAGGCTTAAAGTTTTTTGTCATACCTTGACAGTTTCGACTGCTGAATCTGCAGTCATCTTCAGAAGCGTCACGTTATGTTGCTGTGACGTCTACTGTGGGTGTGATATATTTATTTTGTGTCATTCCATCTGTGTGATGGAATGACGCATAAATAGTCCGGGGGAAAAAGCAGAGTTACGAAACAAAGTGGCGGGGATACTAAAATTAGCCAAATTATCACCCAAAAACATAAACAAGGAAGAATGTAAGGCAATGCAGTCGTTGGCCATCAAATCCATCAAAATTCTACTCGCGGATAAAGGAAGGACAACAGTAGTAATGGACACTGAACAATATGAAAAACAAATGTTAAATATGCTGGAGGATAAAAACACATATCAACAACAATCTGTAGGAAAGGATCCTACAGAGGAAAAGAAAAAGAAACTTAAACCACTAGTAGAGGAAGAAAAAATAGGAAAGGACACATATAACCACCTAGTACCCACAGCCAGTGTCAAACCACGCATATATGGCACCCCCAAAATCCACAAACCAGACAACCCACTTCGCCCAGTTGTGGATAGCATAGGCTCAGTCACCTACAATCTATCCAAAGCTCTACTAGAGCTAATACAACCTCTGCTGGGCCTTACAAAACAACACTGCAAGAACTCGAAACAGATGGCAAAGGTACTAAACAACATTAAGGTGGAAAAAGATGAAATATTTATCTCACATGATGTAGTGTCACTGTTCACAAAACCCCCATCGATGTCACACTCAGAATAGTACAGAACCGTTTGCAAAACGTTGAAAAAACGAACACACTTAACTGTAGAGGACATAACTCAGCTGCTCACCGTTTGTATCCAAATCCACATATTTCCAATTCAAGGGGACCATCTACAAACAAAAAGAAGGCCGCGCCCGGTTCCCTGGGAAGTCGTTGGACGGCAAGGAGGTAGAATGACACAAAATAAATATATCACACCCACAGTAGACGTCACAGCAACATCACGTGATGTTCTGAAGATGACTGCAGTGTCAGCAGACGAAACTGTCAAGGTATGACAAAAAACTTTAAGCCTATCGTATACGAAAAAATCACTTATAAATTTAACTTCAGTCTCTGCCAGAGATGCCTAATGTTGTTAGACGTTTGATGAATATAATATGGCTGATAAAGTTACAAATGTGTTTTAAATGAAGTCGGTGATAAGAGCAATATATAAAGTCCTATACACCTGTTTCTATAATTGGCAACAATTTTATTTGGCATTCTTTGCACACAATTTGTGTTTTTTCCAGTAAATGGGACTATAATTTGGGAGGTGAAACCTATCATAATTGTACAATCCTATGAAATTATAGGCTATTATAGGCCACTGTACACTCATGAAACAACAGAGAGAGAGGATACCTCAATGGTTTTTGCCCTTTTATTTTGCTGGGGGAAATAACTGATGAATAGCCTACTCTGTGTTACAGTCATGTTTACAGTGTGCATTTAATGTATCACTTCATTCTCTTTATAGTTTCTAGATAGAGTCCAATTTCTTCAGTGTCTTTTTTTTCTATGTCCATATATGACAATAGCGGACCGACTAAATCATAATCTACAAATATACATTTACGAACTAGGCCTACTGCTCTCAACTGCAACCATTCAAGGAGTTACTGTCATTTGCATAAACAAATACTTGTACACTTTGCCTTAAAAATGAGCAGTGGAAGTTAATATGTTCCTTAGGAAATGTATAATATAGCCTATATGAGACAGAGGGAGAGAGAGATTTGCGCATCGTATTCTAACATTGTGGATTAGTGGTTGTAATTGATCATGGTCAATTTCCTGAGCAACATTATCTTCTGCTCACTTTTAAGGCAAAGATTGTTAATTTGTGCAGATGATTAGTGGCCTAACATCTGCACAAATTAACAGTTGTACTTGACTGGTATGCTTATGACGGTTTCAGTTAAGAGCAGTGGTCAGTAAATCCATTCAGTTGGTCCGTAATATTGTCCACCACACTTTCTCTCGCTGATTTATTACAGTGATCGTGTTTCTTTGTTGTGGTTTTTTACAAATGTTTCACTGCTGCTGCTCACTCTGTGTGAAGTATGCACGATGCGTATTCTCAGTTTAGCATTAGCAGTAAATTTGAGATCGGCCTCGCAATCTGTTAAATCCTGCTTTTGTGAAATAGACCCTGGGGCCCAGCTGAGTCTAGATTAGGGAAAAGTCAAAGATGAAAGAGGGGAACCAAATGGCCAAAAATATAGAAGAAAATAAAGACCATACAACACAGAAAAAATAAATAAATCACAATAATAATAATTATCACACATGAGTGACTTAATCAACAACAGTGCCATGTGACACACAAACCTATTGATCAGAGGTCTGTTCTGGAGGATTGATTGTGTTGTTGTGCAGTCTAATTGAAGTAAAATGCTTTTATGTTCCATCCCAACAGGACTGAATGATCCCTCATTTCACAGCTGAAAGCTAAATGAACAGCTAGAGAGGGGTATGGAGGAGAGAGATGGAAAGAGGAGAGAGATGAGGAGAGAGAGAGAGAGAGAGAGAGAGAGAGAGAGAGAGGGAGAGGGATAATTATGATCTATAATTGAAAGACCTCTGTCTATCTGATGTTCTGAGTAATAACAAAACAAAATCACTGAGCTTTATTCTGTTTTTGCTAGCAAACATTGCCAACAGAGCAACTATTATATCCATCTCACTGTTTTATTTACAACCTGTTGGCAAGATTTTCATGCTGAATTCCCTGCAGGAAGTATCGACTATGAAGTACTGTAGTGAGGAGGATATGCTACAGCAGTATTCAGTAGGATTTTGCGGTTTTAAACCTAGGGCCAGTGCAGACTGCCTTAACTCTTCTGACAAACAAGAATGGGTGTGTTTGACACCTACAGTTTGCTTTGGATTCATTGAACTGCATTGTACCCTTAAACGTACAATATGTAATTTGCTGCCATTAGGGGTCTCTCAATCAAAACAATGGGTAAAATTAAATTTAATTAAAATGTATCTGTTCATCACGGACAGGTTTATCCATCCAAGTTTTATTTACGTTACGTTTATTAATGTTTTTTCATGTCATTCTAATGAAATATCTGCAGTTTACCCCTACATCATCACGTTTTTCTTGATTCGATTTGTATTGGTAGCTGACCAGTTAGTGAGCTAGCAAAGTAACAGCAGCTAAAACCACATTATTACAATATATTTCACATCAGTGTCACTTTTGGATTTTTCAGCCCCACAGGGAAAGGGGTTGTTTGTTACATTACTCAACGACGCTGAGAGACTTACTTCGCAGGTGGGGGTGGCTGGCAGAATCTCCAGGCCGTAGGAGAAGACCGATGGCCCGTGTTATGATGAAAATCTCACAGCTGCCCGGAATTATCTCCCCCTTCATTTTTTTTCTAAACTTGGTGCCTACACTTAGCTGTTGTTGCTGTAGAACAGTCACATTTTGTTGGGTAAATTCGGCAGGGAGGAAATTTTCGGAAACAACACCATTATGGGTCGCCCCTGCGCTGACACTACTGATGACAGTGTCGAGGATGAAAGGCAGGAACAGGTCAGGTGGGAACCGAACTAGGGCCTCCACGAGGGTTCTTTGTAGAGAGAAGAATGCTGTGTTGCACTCTGCGTTTCGCAGCAGCCGAAACAGGGGTGCGGCCATACAGGAAAAAACCCTTACAAACCTCCTGTAGTAGGAGCACATTCCCAGAAAGCTCTTCAGGTCATGTACTGAATGTCATCCAGATATACAACACACACTTGGTGGGAGTCAGCAAGCACCCTATCCATCAATCTTTTAAATGTAGCGAGTGCATTGCAGAGGCCGAATTGGAGGACCTTATATTACCACAGGCCCCCGCTGGTGATGAAGGTGGTTTTGGGTCTGGCTTCTAGGGTGAGGGGGACATGCCAGTATCCACTGCGCATATCCAAAGAAGAGAACCAGGAGGACCCTGCCACTGTGTCCAGGGCCTCATTGATGCGCGGGAGTGGGTAGGGGGCTTTTTTGTCTTGTTGAGGGGCCTAAAATCCACACAGAACCGCCAGTCATCGTTTGTCTTTTTTGGGACCATGACAACTGGTGAGGCCCATGAGCTGGTGGAAGACTTGATGAGTCCAGCCCATTGCATCTCCCCCAGAGCCTTGTCAGCCGCTTCCTGCTTGGCCAGGGGGAGGCGTTGAGGTCTTGTCCTGATGGCCCCTGTGTCAATGTCGTGCTGGATGAGACCTGTCCAGCCCACATCATCCTCTGACAGCGAGAAACAGTGTTTGAAATCCAGTAAGAGCTGCCACATCAGCAGTGTTGGGTGTAACGTGTTCCAAAGTTACAAAGTAACGCGTTACAGTAACATAACTACTTTTTCGGGTAAAAAGTAGTGTAACGCGCTACTACTGAAAATTTGGTAACGAAACGTAGTTCCTTTTTCAATTTGGCGCAACGTTACTTTTCCAAGGGACAGATTTGACAGCGACACTGCCTTCTCAGCTGCGCGCTCACAAGCTCCACACGGTACGTGACAGAGGCTGGTAGCAGAGTAATCATGGCAAGCGAGAAGCAGCCAAAGCTGACTTTTGAGAGCGTTTTAAGCTTTGTGGCTTTTTGCTAGACGGCGCTCTGAGCCAGGCAGACACAAAGCTGACAACCTCACAGATGGATGCGGTGGAGATGGCCTCATACATACACGCAGCGGACCGCTGTGGACTTGTGTCGGTTGCACGGACACACAAGGATTTCCAGAAAATAGGCTGCATGTGTCTGTATGGACCATCGTGGCTGCGCGACCGGTACAAGTCGATACAGACATTACATAGTATACACTAACACCGTGTAACGCCGATGACCTGCTGATGTGCATTCAACCCGCGCTGGACTCGTTCATAATGAATCAGCCGTCACTCTGTGAGTAGAGAATCCAGTCTGCAGTGTAGTTCAGACACTTCACTGATAAACCAGAGATTGGCTTTATGGTCAAAGATAGTTTTTGTATAATTAACTTCAGTCTCTGCCAGAGACCCCTGCTTTTAAAAATAATGTAAAAGTAACGAGTAAAGTAAAAAGTTACTTTCCATAGGGGGTAACTAAGTAAAGTAACGGATTACGTTTTTAAGAAGTAACGAGCAAACACTACTTTTTAAAAGTAACTTCCCCAACACTGCACAGCAGACCCTGTTCACTGAAAGTCAGTCCATCACAGTTTTTCTGCCAGACCTTCTTCAGGGCCAGGACTCATTCTCTTCCACCAGGCAGTGTGGTGGCCCAGGGGTGTGGGCATCGATCAGCAGCTGGCTGGATGGGGGTTGGTGCAGGTGGCGTGCTGTTGGGGGCGCAGTCGACAGCTGTGGACTTCAGTCGGATAAGTGGGTCAGCAGCAGGTGAGGCCGGGTAGGGGTGGTGCAGGTGATCCGGTGTGAGAGTGCAGCAGGCAATCATGTCCGATGTTGTCTCAGCTGCTAGCACAGTTGTGGTGTGAGCAGCGATGCAGCCCAGTCTAAGTGGCTGTCTAGCCATCTGGATGATGTGCCAATCTGGAAAAGTGAGTGTTCCTCTCTTGGTGTTCATGACACAGTCCAATGACACAAGAACATCCAGCCCCAGTATGCAGTCCTCCAGGTCCGCGACCCACACTGGTCTTTTTCCCCAACCCCAGAGTCACTAGTGCCTCTTCCACCATGGGAGCCCTCTCTCTGGTGACTGTTTCACTATGCTGGGGATAACTGTTGTCCCGTTCTTCACCACATCTGGTTTTACCAGGGTTGCTGAGAAGCCTGTGTCCACCAGCGCAGAGCAGCGTATCCCCCCAACAATCACCGGTGCAAACCAGCAGTCTCCAGGTTCGGCCCAGCATCACAAGTCGCTCCACCTGGCCATGCACATCATCTGCTGGTTGCAACGCCCCTGCCTGGTCATGCATCCTGTCTCCCCACCTGTGCAGGTCGGGACACTGTCCCGGGGATCCACCTTGTCCCGACTATGCAGTCCCTGCCCCGTTTCCCTGCTTCTTAGGGTCATGAGTGCACTGTCGGACCAGGTGGCCAGGCTGGCCGCATCCCCAGCAAACCAGAGGATGTGATCTGGGGTGCTGCTCCTCACACTTCGTAGCAGCCCGTACCATCTACGTTATTTCTTCCACCCAGACAGGAGTTGCTGTGTCCGACTCAGTCCCACTTACAGCGCTCACCTTCAGTGAACTGTCCATTGCGGCTGCAAAGTGACCAGCGCACAGCATCTTCCTCTCTAAAGCCATCTCGGCAGCCTCTAGGAGAGACCTGGGGTGAGCCAGCAGCGTCTAGAACCGCAGGTCTGTCCACAGCAGCGCCTGGAGAATGTGGCCCCTGGCTAATTCGCTCTGGGTGGTGGGGGGCATGTGGGTATAGGCGCGGTGAACCAGCCTCTCCATGTCATTTGCCAGATCCCTCAGCGGCTCCCCTGGTCGTCGCTGTCTGCTGCACAGCTTAGAGCGGAGCAGGCTAGCCGCAGAAGATTCTCCAAACCTCCTCTTTAAGGCTCCCACCAACGCATCATAGTCACTTCTATCATCAGGGCTTAGCAGCAGCAGGCTTGAAAAAGCATCACCATTAAGGCACATTGCTAGTTGGAGGGCCTTAACTTCTATGGACCACTTGCCTGCCTGAGCCAACAGTTCAAACTGAGCATGAAATGCCTCCCAGTCAGTCTTGCCATCGTACCTGGGAGTCTTAATTGAGGGCGGCCTGACCACTGTGACTTTGACTGCCGCTGCTTCCTCATCGGAGTGGGCCAAAACCAGCATCAGCTGCCATTTTCAGTCATGTCTCTTACCTGCTCTCTGTGCTCAGTGTGCTCCGCTGCTCTCCAAGCCATAATCCCGTCCATCGGGCTCTCTCCTCGCTTGATCTTTGTGTGTTTTTTATTCAATTCAATTCAATTTTATTTATAGTTTCAAATAATAACAAGAGTTATCTCAGGACATTTTACAGATAGAGTAGGTCTAGACCACACTCTAAATTGTTGTACAAAGACACAACAATTTCAGTAATTCTGAAGCCATCATCTCAAGCCGTCTCTGTGCTATGATGCATTCTAAATCCTGACTGAAAGTCCTCAAATAAACTATTGCTATGTAGAAAATCACATAACTGATTAGCGACTACGTTCTCAAGGATCTTGGAGAGAAAGGGAAGGTTAGATATAGGTCTATAGTTGGCTCAGACCTCAGGATCGAGGGTGGGTTTTTTCAGAAGAGGTTTTATCACAGCCACGTTAAATGACTGCGGTACATAACCTGTTAATAAAGACATCATATCTAGTAATGAAGTTTTAACCATGGGTAACGCTTCTTTAAGTAGCCTCTTTGGGATGGGGTCTGCGCTCTCAGAGTGCCCTTCTGCCCTTCTGCGTGCTGCTCGCGCCTCCTGTGTTTGGCGATACACTGACGGCAGACAGGTTCAGGTGAACACAGACGGAAAAGGAACCAACCCGTTTCCAGGGTGACCGGTGCGGCAAGAAGGCAGAGAGAAAATGATTGACCAGTCAGCAACTTACTGGTGGCTGTGCAGCCTCTTCGGCTGGTCGGCAACCTCTCTGGGAGCGGACAGTGGCCTCTGCCCAGTTTGTTCGGAGGCTGACTTGGCCTGTCGGGAGCTAACGGCACCCTCCTCGGAAACTGCAGCAGTTTTACCAGGAAGTAACGACGAGAGCCTGACTGGGAGCTGGCATAGCCCAAGCTAACGGGAGCTAGACGCGTGCCGATATGGATGGATGCCTAGCTGGCTAGCTGTGTGGCTCTACCTGGATAGGCCTAACGTTGCCGCTTGTCACTTTCTCCTCACCCGCTAATCCATCCAACTGGGTGGCTCTGCCACTGCCTGACAGTACGTTGCATCGGTAAGTGCAAGCCACTCTGGAAACAGGTCCTTTCTTTGACTATTTGACTTTTTTTGACTTTCTATGTTCTCTGCTGAACCATGGATACCTTCAAACTATTTTGCATTTTCTCTGCACTTCTCTCATCTTTCTCAGTACCTTGCGTTACTCCATGTACAAATAAACAATATGACGTTGCTCGTTTACACAGCAGCAAAACAGACAAAGTCCATTCACATAATAGAGACTCTGCCTCTTTAATGATATTAAGGACTTTTGGGTTAATGCCTGACATTCTCTGTCACTCCGGCTCTGCTTTCATGTTTTATTATGAGAATACTCATTAAAATTATTGCATCACCCAACAAACTGCATACAACTGTTTTGTTAAAACAACAACACTGTAGTGCCTCAGCTGTTCTCTGTCGGGCTTTGATTATATTACTGCTTATAATGTCTGGTAATGTTCATGTCCATCCTGGCCCCTCTTCTGGTGTTCTTTCTGGTGTTGCTTTCCCTGCCGATCATGTGGCCTCAAATAACATATGTTTTGATGATTTTTATAACCACAAAAACCTTGGGTTGAAGCATATTACCTAAACTGGACCAGCTTAAAGTATGGGTTGAGAGTTCTAACTAAGTTTTAGTGATCACTGAGACATGGCTGCATAACTCTATTCCCTACCCTGGGCTGAATTTATCTGGTTACAACCTGTTTCGGCAGGATAGGTCATCTAAGGGTGGGGGGGGTGGCAATTTTCACCAAAGAACATCTTCAGTGTAGTATAGCCCTGGCGAAGTCTATACCCAAACAGTATGATCTTCTTGTTCTTAACATCAAACTATCCAACAGCTTTTCTTTATCAGTGGCTGGCTGCTATCACCCTCCATCTGCACCAACATGTACCCTAGAGGCCTTAAGCAGTGCTCTTGCGCCTTTCACCAGGTCCGAGCTGATCCTACTTGGCGACCTATACTGGGACATGCTTAAGCCCCCTGAGAAAGTTGTACAACAATTTGACTGCCTAAACCTTCACCAAATCATAAACCTTCCAACCAGATACAACCCAAAAAGCTGTGACACAGACATTGATATAAGATGTGTTTACAAACGCCCCACTCATGTACCTATCGGGTGTATTTTGCAATGACCTCAGCGACCACTGTTTCATAATCGTAATCACCACTAAACGTATTTTGAAACATTTTGATGCTCAAGCTTTCTTACGTGATCTGGCCAATGTAAGCTGGTATAGAGTCAGCCTGATTCCCACCGTGAACGATGCATGGTTGTTGTTTAGAGATCTTCTTACTGCTGTGATCGACAAACATGCCCCAAACAAAAAGATACGCATATAAAACCGCAACAGTCCATGGATTAATCGTGATCTAACTGTTCTGCTTCAGCTAAAAAATACAGCCTGGCGCAAAGCACGCAAGTCACATTCGGCCAATGACAACCTTTTATTTCACCAACTCAGGAACAAGGCCACACAAGCAGTGAGGCAGGCCAAAGCCGGCTACTTTAAAGAGCAGTTCTCACTTTGTAGTGCCAATCCTGAAGCATTTTGGAACACGGTAAAAAAACTTGTAAACAAACCCTGGTCCGTACCACTGTCTCTAAGAGTGGATGATATAGTTGTTACTAATAAAAACTCTATGGCTGAAGCATTAAATCGCCACTTCATAAATTCTGGCTTTGTTGTTTCCGAGTCTTTAAACTCTATTGTTGCAGCCCCTAGTACCTGCAGCCCTTCAGCACCTCCTCACAGTTTTTCCATCTGGCCTGTTTTAGTGGGGGAGGTCCTGAAGGAATTGATCGCTCTGGACCCCAATAAAACAGCTGGGTCAGATGATCTTTTTTCATTAAAATTGCGGCCCCTGTCATTGCGGCTCCCCTAACAGCCCTCATTAATCTCTCCCTCTATACAGCTGAAATTCCAGCTGCTTGGAAAGAAGTGGTTGTGCTTCCTCTGTTTAAGGGCGGTGATCAGGCTGACCTAAACAATTACAGGTCAATTTCCATCTTGCCGTGTGTGTCTAAGATTCTGGAAAAAACTTGTCAACAAACAACTAACCAATCACCTTAATGTGAACGGTATCATCTCCGGGGCACAGTCTGGCTTTCGAACTGGGTATGTTTGTGTTACAGCTACCACAAAAGTACTCAATGACATTACATCCGCATTAGATACCAAACAACACTGCGCTGCTATATTCATTGACCTTGCCAAAGCTTTTGAATCTGTGGACCACAATACACTCATCCACCAACTTAGCAGCATTGGTGTCACTGATCACTCACTGGTTTGGATTTCCAATTATCTCTCTCTTCAGGTGCAACGTGTAAGATTTGAAAACCTTTTCTCCCATTCTCTCCCGGTCACCAGGGGTGTCCCCCAAGGCTCCATACTTGGCCCCACACTTTTCTCAATTTACATTAATAACATTCCTCAGGCAGCTGGCAATTCACTCATTCACTTATATGCTGATGATACAATTCTTTATGCCACTGGTCCTTCCCCTGATACTGTTCAAACTACCCAGCAAGATAGCTTTTCCCAACTACAGCAGTCTTTTTCCCAACTCAAACTCAAACTCACTCTCAATACCTCCAAAACTAAAGTCATGTAAGGGTACAACGCCTTTCTCACCCTTAACATCACCACCTGCAAGGGGGCTATTCTTGAACAAGTCACTGCATATAAATACTTGCATCTTTTCAATCTGCTGCCGCTCATGACTGGAACTCTGCAAAATATTCTCAAACTGGATAAAATAATTTCCATTTCATCCTTCAAAACTATCATATCATCCTTGTTCACGGACATATGCAGTTGCTTCTCTACATAATAATTTTTCCAGCTAAATATTTGAATGGTTTCTCCCTTTCTTACTCATGTACCTGTGCATAAGTGTTTATTGTTTTCTATGTAGTATTTCAAATTGTATTTTATGTAATTTCTAAACTGTATGTATTTCTAATGTATTTTTTTTTATCTAGCCCTCCTTTCCTTTCCCTAAGTGGCTATGCCACTTGTCAGGCCGCCATTGTAAATAAGAACCTGTTCTTAATGACTTAATGATAAAAATAAAGGTGAAATAAAAAATAAGATAGGTAGATGGCTTAGCTGAAGAGACCTTTAATATTAATTGTTGAAGGTCTATTGGATAAAAGCAGTCTAAGTATATGTCAGGTCTTGTCGTTCTTTCTAGCAGTCCTGCGTTTAAAGGTGAACCGTTAGAGGTTGAGGGCAAAAGGTGATGAATTTTATCCGTAATTGTTATAATTTTATCATTAAAGAAGCTCATGAAGTCGTCACTACTCAGAGCTATAGGAATAGATGGCTCAATAGAGCTGTGACCTGTCAGCCTGGCTACAGTGCTGAAAAGAAACCTTGGGTTGTTCTTATTTTCTTCTATTAGTGATGAGTAATAGTCTGAGCTGGCATTTCTGAGGGCCTTCCTATAGGTTTTCAGACTGTCTTGCCAATCTAAACGAGATTCTTCCAGTTTGGTGGAACGCCATTTACTTTCAAGTTTTCGCGAGATTTGTTTTAATTTGCGAGTTTGGGAGTTATACCAAGGTGCTAGTTTCCTTTGTTGGAAACTAGCACCTGTAAATGCTGTTGGAATATCTTCCTTAAATTTAGCTATAGCACTGTCAGATAGGCATCTAGTGTAGAAGCTTTTATCTAATTTCGTATAGTCGGGTAGTAAGAATTTGAAAGTTATTAAAAAATGGTCTAATAATAAAGGATTCTGCGGAAATACTATTAAATCTTCAATTTCGATGCCATATGCCAGCACAAGGTCGAGGGTGTGGTTAAAACAGTGAGTGGCCTTATGCACACTCTGACTGAAACCAATTGAATATAGTAGTGAGTTGAAAGCAATACTAAGGCTATTGCTGTCAACATCCACATGGATATTAAAATCACCTACAATAAGTACTTTGTCTGATTTAAGGATTACACATGATAAAAACTCAGAGAATTCAGATAAAAATTCAGAATACGGACCTGTAAACAACAACAAATATTGGCTGTAATGTTTTCCATGTTGGATGTTGAAGATTAAGAACAAGGCTTTCAAACGAGGTATAAACGGTTTAGGATTAATTAACAGGCTTGAATCAAATATGGCTGCAACTCCAGAGATCTAATATTTAATAGTCCACATTTAATTTTCCTATTCTGTTATATCATTGCAGTGGTAGTTTCAATTCCAATTAGGTTGTTAAGTATAGCCCCTCTTTTGTTTACCTTTGATTTAACCGATCTGAGTCGGGGGACAGACACCGTGGTTATGGGACTATGAGTGGGTGACTGCTCCAACGGAAGCACAGAGGAGCGCGTAGCACAGCACCTCTGATTACTAATATCAAACATGGGTTGTCATGGTTTATGACCGATAATAGACTTGGTCAGATTTGTTGATATGCGAGCAGCTTCGTCCAAAGTGGGATGAATGCCGTCTCTCCTAATAAGACCAGGCTTTCCCCAGAACGCCCTCCAGTTATCTACGTAGGCAACATCATTAGCTGGGCACCACTTTGACAACCAGCGGTAGAGGGATGACATGCGGCTGTACATGTCATCGCTGATCAGGTTTGGCAGGGGTCCAGAGAAAACTACTGAGTCCGACATTGTCTTTGCATATACACAAAGTGACTTAACATTAATTGTAGTGATCTCCGATTTGCGTAATCGGGTATCATTACCACCTAAGTGAAGTATAATCTTATTGTATTTACGGTTATCTTTAGCCAGCAGCTTTAAATAGGATTCCACATTGCCCAATCTGGCCCCAGACCGCAGCCGCCAACTTCACGTTTCTCAGTATAGAGCTCCCAATAACCAGAGTTGGCTTCTCAGCGGGTGTATCACTGAGTGGGGAGAAACTGTTAGATAGGCGAAGATAGGCTCCGGTTTAGCGTGACGTCGCCATGTGCGCTCCCCGGTTTAGAGCTATCGCTACGCTTCCTTCGGACAGTCACCCACTCGCCCGGCTGCTCAGGGCCTGCCGGGGGACTGCTAACAGAAGCTACAGTATGTTGGCCCGCACCAGCTACGGAGCGCTGGCTAGCTACGGAAGCATACGATTTTGATTCCATGGTGCAGAGCCGTGCCTCAAACTCACTAAAAGACGGAAATTTAACGGAATTTGTATTTCTACTGCAAAAATCATTATAGTAGTTTTCAGACTCTGCTAATCTCTACTGGATTTAAAGTGCATTTAAACACACAAGGGATTCGCAGGTAATGATGCAGCATGTCAACCAGTGTAATTTGATTTCATTGATATCACGCTCACTGTTTACTGTTCACTCGTTCCATAATGTCAACAATGTATTCACTTACTGCTGATACAAACATAACATCCAGCTGCTGCTGTTTTACACTAAAAACTAAATATGGGGTGATTTTCACTGCAAAGGATAGAAGAATACAACTTTATTGTACGCAATTATAAGCAATGTACTTGTCACCGTGGTTAGCCCAAACCGTGTTCGATCATCAAAAATGTATCTACAAAACAAAACAAATTTCAGTTTCAGCGTTGACATTTAATCTGTTTTAAATAGAGAAAAATGAAACAGTGAGGAGCAGCCACAGTGAGCTACTATGACGAGCTGCAGGCGACAGCTGCACACCTCCAACTTCTATTACTGTGTTCTGCTCTGTACTACTTGCACTTTGTACAGGATGCAATCCGATTGAGTTTGTAGTTAGTATTGACTGACTTCTTTATTAAAACAATGTGAGTTTGTTTGGCTGCACTGTCAACAGATGCACCAGCTGCTCTTCTGTTGCATTTGCTGACGAAGTAGCTGCTCAATAGTGATAAAGAAATCTATTCGGTGACGACCTTATTCTCATGACTAAAACAAGACTTAATCAAAAATATGAAATAATAACTTACATGTCAGGAAAGACTGTGGAGCCCAGTTGACATTGAACACGTACGGGTTTGGCTGCTCCGTAGCGGACAATAGATTCTAGACCATTAATGTAGCGTGAGTGAATAAGATGGGAAAATGGGGAAGGGAAAGGAAAGAAGCAAAGAGTGTAGAGCAGTGAAATGGAAAGTAAAAGACGGAAAAGAAAGGAGGAGAAAGTTTGAAGGAGAAGAAAAAGTAAGAGAGCTACAAAAGAGTGACGAAGAGCAGACAAAGAAGTTGCAATGGCTCTTTCCAAGAAAAGGAAATGTCATTTAAATGACACTATGATGAGGGAACGCCCAAGTCGGTTCACTGCACCATTTGTAATTCCTCATGTAATTCCTCAGAAGTAGTGATACATCAGTATGACTGTTAAAAAGCCCTTCTAGGGACGGGCATTGAAAATGAGCAATAGCTATAAATCCTGTGATGCTGTACATTGGAGATTTGTTGCACAAATGTCTATGTCGTAGCATCTTTCCCTATTCAAATAAACATGAAAAAGTAGCATAACGCCTCTCTAAATGCTTGTGCTGGTTAGGCAACTGTCACCACGTTCTTCAAGATGGTAGAGCCATCTTACAGTAAGAAGAATATGATCTAGCTGTGCAGGAGGGTGTCTTTGCATACCACACTATGCAACACAATCATAGGAACAGATCTATGGGCAGCACAGGCCAACTGACAAGGGAAATGTATGAGCCAAATTTGTGCTAGGACAAAATGTGATACCATAGTGGGAAATGTTTTAGCACTGGGTAGGGAACTTGACCAGGTGAAATGTGTGTCCCTGTCCACTGAAGCACAATTTTGTTGAACTAAAAGGAGAAGCAGCAGCAGAAATTGCAGGTGAGGTTCTGGTGGTTATCCAAAAGTTTAACTTGGAAAACAAAGTTGTGGTGTTCTCTGCTGACAACACAAACACCAACTTTGGAGGACTGATAGGCTGGGGAGGTTCAACGTTCATACCAAAGGTAAGAATGCCCTGCAGAAGGCTTAGGTTGTCCTGCCCACATCATTAATAACACTGCCAGAACTGTCCATATTCAGTGACACAATCAAGATGCTTGAAGGCAAAACTGACTGCAAGACGAGATGACAATTATATTCCACTTTTGGTCATGGGACTTCTGAGAGAATTAGAGAAAGATGAAGCAGTGCCCAAAGAGAGATTTCTAGACAATTCAAGACATCCCAGTCATTCTTCACTACTGCTGTGAACTATTTGCAAGCCTAAGGAAAGCACACAATCTAAAAGAAATTGCAATGTCTCCTGCTAAATAGGCAACCTCAGTGTAAAGAGATTCAGATAGCAGCAGCCACGCTGTAGGAAACATGCGCCAGTGTGGTGATTGAGGTTACTTGTCTGCAAGAGTTTCGAAAAGGCCTCATGAAGTGAAAAACTTTTTCACAGCAGTGGCACTGGTTGAGACGGCGTTAACACACACACACACACACACACACACACACACACACACACACACACACACACACACACACACACACAGACAGACTATATCAGCCACACGCTGTTGCGGCTGCTGACAATGTGGCTGAGGTCTAGGGAAACGTTGCCGATTTTATTGGCTCTGTGCCAATGCAGCATGGGCATGATATAAGCTACATGCAGATGAATGGAGCTGCTGCTAGATGACGGCGGCCGGGTGAGCAGGTGGAATAGAGAAAGAGGTTAATCTGCATGTAGAGTTACTGCCGGTGCTGCAGTGACAGAGCCGTTTGAAAAAAAGCAAAGTTTCCTATTTATCTTTCGTCCTTCTCCTGATCTAACAGAAACAACAGCTGAGGGGAGTTTGTGTCAAGCCATTGACAAAAATCCTCAGTACTGAGCTAAACTCTGCCCAATTTTTTAGCGGTCCAATCAAATGCGTTGTTTGATGTACCGCTCGAATATTTCGTTTCACTAGGACAGAAGCTAAAGGCGTTCCAACGTCCGTTTCATTAGGGCCTTTAAGGGAGGAGCAATTGAACAGATGGAAAACAATTGACACACCACTAAGTCAGAAATGGACCATGGTGGTTACCCACTTCAAAGAGAATGACATCCTACACACTAACCTGCCAAGATTAGTGACTGTTGTCTGTGCTTAGCTGGTTGTAATGCACTGTCACAACCTGGCTCAAGGGCCATGACAAAAGAGGGAGCGAGGCAACGTAAATTATCAAAAGTGATTTATTTAACAAAAGAATAAACTAAACATATCTTTGGTAATGTGCAAAGTGTGTAAACTGTAACTGAAATAAACCCAAAACAAGATGTGGCAGGCAGGATGATCAGGCCATGGTTGATGTCTGGATCGCAGTGAAGAGAGAGAGTGTAGTCTGACCAGGTGGAGCTTTATCACCTCACAGCTCACAGGTGCACCAGATCTGCAATCAACTCAAACAAAGATGGGTAAGACCAGAGAGGCATCACTCCTACAGAGAGGCCCCACCAGATCACACAAGGGCCGTCACACCTCCCCCCATAAAGTCGGTGCCCAAAGGAGCCAACGGCAAAACCAACTACCACATCCAGCAATCAGAACCGAACATTATTCAAAAAAACAAGTGTTACCAAAATCACCAAAATATAATACAGACTTATACCAAGCAGAAAGGAACCGTTGACCTCCAAATTGCGCCGGAACGATTGCTCACCCCCGTCCCATCTTGAGCAAAACCAGGTACCTGGGAAGCAAAGGAAGAGAACAGGCACACAAAAAAAACAAAAAACAAACAAACAGGGTACAAAACAAAAAAAATGTCAATATTGACCTAGAGCAGAGGGGCACGTGACAACGCATCAGCTATCACGTTGTCTACTCCTTTAATATGCCTAATCTCAAGCGCGTAGGCTTGCAAAAACAACGACCACCTCATGAGTCTCTGATTGGGACATTTAAGTGACTGCAAAAATGTCAGCGGATTGTGATCCGTATAGACAACAAGTGGCCTCCCACCAACGTACACCTCAAAATGCTGCAAAGACCAAACGAGTGCCAGCGCTTCTTTCTCTATCACCGAATAATTCAGCTGATAGCGGTTGAATTTTTTCGAAAAGAAGCTAACTGGTCTCACCAGTCCCTGACCATCCTCCTGCAGCAAAACAGCACCCGCCCCAAACAGACTTGCATCCACTTGAATCATGAACGGCTTATCAAACTGCGGCGCTACTAAAACAGGAGACGAACACAACAAAGACTTGATGTTCTCAAAGGCTTGCTGACACTCATCAGACCACAAAAACTTTGCATTAGCTTTCAACAACTCCGTCAGAGGAAAAACAACTGTAGAGAAGTTTTTACAAAAGCTCCTATAGTATCTGACTAGACCCAAAAAACGTTGTAGCTCTTTTTTAGTAGTAGGCACAGGAAAATGTTCTACTGCCCTAACTTTGGCCTGGACCGGAGCTACACGGCCCTGCCCCACTACACGTCCCAAATACGTCACAGTAGCCCTTGCAAACTCACATTTGGCCAAATTGACAGTCAGTCGCGCCTCAGACAACCTGTCAAACAATGCCCGAATGCGTTTAAGATGAGCGTGCCACGTCTCACTATATATAACGACATCATCTAGGTAAACAGAACAACCGTCTAGACCAGACACAACACGATTCATCAATCGTTGAAATGTGGCCGGAGCGTTCCTCAAACCAAACGGCATGACTCTATAAGAATAGAGTCCAGACGGTGTAACAAATGCCGAGACCTCCCGAGCACGCGCAGACAACGGAACCTGCCAATATCCCTTAAGCAAGTCAAACTTGCTAACAAACTTGGCAGAACCAACCTGATCTATACAGTCGTCCATCCGCGGCAGCGGAAAGGAATCTGGTTTAGTTACTGAGTTTACCTTTCTGAAGTCTGTACAAAACCTAGGTGATTTATCAGGCTTCGGGACCAAAATACACGGAGAGGACCAACTAGAAAATGACGGGAGAGCAATATTATTTTCCAGCATGTAAGCAACTTCAGAGTCCAGATGTTTAAGTTTCTCTGGAGACATACGGTAAAAACGCTGTTTAATTGGTTGTGCATCTCCAACATCAACATCATGTTCGATCCAATTCGTGCATGTAGGAACATCACCAAACAGACACAGATATTGCTGTATCAGACCAGACAACTCATCACGCCTAGACTCAGTTAAATGCACCAACAAACTATCAAGGTTACAAAGGGTCTCCGAATTTTTTAGACGACCATACAACAAACTGTCATCTGGTTCCGGCACTCCATCTACGCCCTGTGATCCAGACACCGAACTCACAAGCAAAACAGGATGTACCTCGTCATTCACTGACTGGCTTACATCAGCCTCACGTCCATAATAGGGTTTGAGAAGGTTGACATGACATAACTGTGTTGACTTTTTCCGACCTGGTGTAGCAATGATGTAATTGAGGTCAGACCTGCGCTCAGCAACTGTATAAGGACCAGCATATTTAGCCTGAAACGGCGAGCTCACAACAGGCAACAGAGCAAGAACTTGATCCCCCGGACTAAACTCCTGATGCCCCGCACGGCGATCATAGAAATTTTTCATCTTACTCTGTGACACTTGCAAGTTCTCCCTTGCCATTTCACCTGCAACAAACAAACGATGCCTAAAGCCATTGACATAATCAACCAAATTTCTTGGCGGATCGGCCTCCACCAAGCCATCCTTTAAAACAGCCAAGGGCCCACGCACCCTGTGTCCAAAAACCAAGTCATTAGGACTAAAACCAGTACTCTCCTGAACAGCTTCTCTTGCAGCCAGTATAAGCCAAGGAAGACCCCCCTCCCAGTCTCTATCCAGCTCCGTGCAGTATGCACGCAGGAGAGACTTCAGAGTCTGATGGAATCTTTCCAAGGCCCCCTGACTCTGTGCATGATAGGCTGATGACTGGTTATGACGGACATGCAACAACTTCAAAACTTGACCAAACATGTGCGAAGAGAAATTGGACCCCTGATCGCTCTGGATGACCTTCGGAATGCCAAAGACCGAAATAAACTGACTTAGTGCTTTCACCACCGCCTTAGTGGTAATAGCCCTCAACGGATAAGCAGCAGGATACCGAGTGCATTGACACATCACAGTTAGCAGGTACTTACAGCCAGACTTAGAGCACGGCAACGGACCCACACAGTCCACAATCAGATGCTCAAATGGTTCATTTACAACCAGAATAGGTTGTAATGGAGCAGGTCTAACAGACTGATTGGGCTTACCCGTTAGCTGACACACATGACATGTCTTAATGTATGCTGCAACATCTTTCTTCACCCGCGGCCAAAAAAAATGCTTCAAGATGTTAAGATAAGTCTTTCTCACACCAAAGTGCCCACTCTCATCATGAGCAACTTTTAAGACAAGAGGACGAAATCTAGTCGGTACCACCAACTGAATGACAGCATCTCCAACAAAGTCAGTACCCAGAGTCAACCACTTCCTAAACAACAAGCCATTTTGAACAAAATACCCACGTGCTACACTGGTAATCTCCTTAGCAGATGCAACACAATCAAACATTACCTTAAGGGAAGAGTCACTCTGCTGTTCCTGTACCAACTCAGTTAATGACACAGATAGCGGATAGTCTGACAGTGATGGAGCCAGAAACTCAACTACACCCCCATCAGGTTCCCTCACAGACTCAGCGTTACTCATAGCTCGGGTACTTACACAGGCTGAGAAAACTCTAGGCAAGTCAGCGGCAATATGGTCAACAACAGACTCAACTGGGCAAGATGTAACTACTGGCAAAGGGGGAGAATCAGCCCAAACACGGCCACCAGCCAGCCCGTTACCCAGAATGAAATGAATCCCCTCAATGGGCAACGCCGGACGCACACCAACGGCTACCTCGCCCTTCACCAGCTCACAGTCCAGGACCAACTTATGTAATGGTATGGGCAAAACAGTTAAACCCATGCCACGACTAAGGATACAGTCACCCGTATCAGTGTCTTCTGACAGCGGCAGCACAGATCCGACAATGTAGGAGTCAAAGGCCCCTGTGTCCCTCAAGATTTTTACTGGCACCCTAGCCCCACTTCCTACCAGAGACACAAAGCCATCTTTAATAAAAGGAGCATAGGCTGCCAAGACATCCGGTTCAAGCTCTGTAGCAAGCAAGTCAGATACACAGTCCACAATAACCGGCGCAGCGGCTGCCACAGGCTTAACCTTCGATACTCCAGGCTTGTTTTTAAAATGCAGGAGCGGACAATCAGCCTTCCAGTGACCCTTTTCATGACAATAGTTACAGTTAGTGTGGACAGCATCACCCCGCGATACCGCCTCCGACATTGGCACACCAGCTCTCCAAGAACGCTCACGCGTTGTAGCCCGCTCTCTAAACCCTCCTTTATGAAGCAACAAGTACTCATCTGCTGACGCAGCCGCACCCGCCGCCGTAACACACTGCTTCTCACTAACGTATGTTGCAATGTAACCAGGAAGCATATCCTTAAACTGCTCCAAAACCACAAGATCACACAGACCCTCAAAAGTAGTGACCTCCAGCGCAGCCAACCAACGTTTAAAATGACCAGTCAGGTCCCGAGCAAACTCCATATAAGTTTGACCACTACGTTTCTCCCAGGACCTGAAACGTTGGCGATATGCCTCTGGCACCAACTCATACGCTTTTAACACAGCAGATTTGATAGTCGCATAGCCTGAGCTATCCTCTGTATTCAATGATGAATAAGCTTCCTGCGCCCGTCCCGTCAGCACACATTGAAGCATCAACGCACAATCTGCATCAGGCCAACCCCTAGCCCTAGCGACACGCTCAAACAACAAGAAAAACGTATCGGGATCTTTCTCATTAAACGGTGGCAGTAGTCGTAAGTTATTAATATCAAAGGAATGCACAGCTCCAGACAACTGCCCGCTCTGAGCTCCACCGGACCCCGTACCGTCAGTCGCTAAAGATAAACGGCGCCCCTCCAGATCCAATTTGGCCTGCTCTATTTCTTGCCGAATCCTCTCTACCAGTTCAGAGAGTTCTCCCAAATGAATGATATATAGACAGCAGCAACAAATAGGTCCACTCTTCCTACCATCAAGGCCATGCTTATTGTGAAGAAGAACTTCAACCTCCCCTACCAGGAGTTCATGGAGAAGCTGGCCAAAGACAGAGCAATCCTGAGGAAAATACAATCTTTTGCGAAATACAAAGATTAGGTTGGTAGAAGTATATTATGTAGTTACCAATCTCATCATCATTTCATTTCTTTATAATAATGTATAGTCTTTTACATGTATTATAACCTCTGTTTTTAAGAGTCTTCTCTTTTGTTCTCATCACCCAGAGTACCAGGACCACTGAATTGCTGTTCAGATGGGGCGGTGCTGTCTTTGTCTTGAATGTTTTGGTAAAATAGTTGTTTTTCTCTTTCTGTTAGTGTTGTCACCGCATGTCTGACAGTTTGTTTTCTCTGTTATGGTGTGTCTGTTAAAGGCAGGGTTGCTAACAATATATACACAATGTACACTTTTTTTTATTTTTTGAGCTTTTATGGCCTTTAATTGATAGAATAGCTTGAAGACAGGAAAGGCGAGAGACAGGGGGGACGACACGCAGCAAAGGGCCGCGGGTCAGACTCAAACTCAGCCTACATGGGACGCACAAAATTCTGGGTGAGATAGAGGTCGCCCCCAATATATAGTTTTTTTATACTTTGTTTGTCTTTATACTCAAAAAGAGCGGAAAAGATCAGTAATCTGTAGCTGCTGTAATCCTGTAAAAACGCCCACCAATCACTACCTCGCAGTCCGCTTAGAAAGAACCAATGAAATGCCTCCTTGCCATGCAGCACGCCCTCTACCCCTTCCGTAAAGAGTCTGAGCTCAAAGTGCATAATTGCCAGCGGACTTGTTGCAAGTCTACTAAAGAATGGAGGAAAACTTGGCAAAAGTTGATGCTGCTGCGGTTACTTGCAACTGCCCGCCCTGCTAAAAAGGCAAACAAGGAGAATGAAGCTAAAAAAGCGGCGACTAAAAAGGGCTGCAGATACAGTTGGAGGACAAATTAGAGTAAACATTGGCATAGCTTTTCAGTGATGGCAACAGCTGACTGCGGTCCTGCCAGCCATCACTTCTCTGTGGTCAAATCAGCCAATGCTAAAATGATGGTGCACCTGTAAACTGCACATAGAGGGTCTTTATTATTTATTTATCAAAAATGTTAATGGTTAACATTACTAACTTAACTGAGTCTGGGGGAGAAGGTAGAAGCTATGGGTGCCTGAGCACCTGCCCCCTTTGCCTACGAACATCCAAAGTGCCCTTTTGAGTGGCCATTTAAAACGTTCACGTTAAAAATGAACGTGTGAATCAATTATTCGAGAATAAAAAATGTTTAAAAGTAATAATATATAAGTAAAGTTGGTAGCCTCGTCTACCTGCGCTGCTGCCGGTAGGTGACGTCATAGGCTATCAACGTGACCTTTCACATTTGCCTGCCTGCAAGAGCATCGTATTGTTGTTGTGTTAAGAGACGGTGAAAAGCAGGGTAAGATCTAGAGTTGAGCCGGATACTCGGCTGAAACGAGTATCCGGTACGGATAAAGCACTTTTGCCGAGTACGAGTATTATACGAGTAATACGAGTCAATATCTGTTCTCGGATTGAATAAAAATCCTCATTGGGTAGTTGACTGTGTCTGCGTTCTGTGATAGGCTAGTCGTCACAGCGCCCCTCCCCTACACACATACAGATTTATTGTGTTGCTGTGTCCTGCTCTGCTCACTCACACAGAACAACTCTCTGCCTCTCTCTCTCTCTCTGTCTCTCCCTCAGTCACTCAGGTTCGCGGGTCTTTTCCGTTAACGTTTAGGGTTTTTCCAGCTTCAGGTTTGTTTTTTACTTCGGTTTGTAGTACTTTCTTATTAACCAGTAGAGTTCTGGTAAACGTGGGGTTTGTTCAGACGTGGTGCTTGGTAGAATGCGACTCGCGTTGCGTCTCTGCCTGTCGGAGATTTTTTTTCTTTTTTAAACCGTCAGCTGGCTCTAGATCTCGAAAAACAGCGTCGGACTATTTGATCCGTAGAACACAGTCCCCCCCGCCCCCCTCTCTCTCTTTCTCTCTCTCTCTCTGTTACTCACTCACACACACTCACACACACACACACACACACACACCTGGTGTGGAAATAAAAAAAATAAAAAAGAACCAAAAAAAAATAAATAAATAAATCACACTGATCATAAAAAAATTAAAAGTTAAAAAAAGAAAGTTATGTTGAGAATGAAAACTCTTGTTCATTACATTTTACTTCATAATTGCAACCGCATGTGTTGTATTCATTGTTCTTGTTCTGTATATAGTTTGTTATCGTGATCAAAACCATTGATCTGAAGCTCAATGCTGATGCTGTCATGTAAATAGTTTTCTAATCAGCAATAAATATAACAATTTCTGATCAACCCATATCAATTGCATGCTTAAAATAACATACCGTTTAAAGCCCCGCCCATTTCAAGACAACCCGACCCACTTCCGGGTTAAATCCCGCCCAGTTAGGCACCGCCCAGTCCGAGTTCAGATACAGATACAGATAATTCATATGGTTAACAGATACAGATAATGCTGTACTTGCTCATCCCTAAACGTTACCTAGCTTGTTTAATAGCTTGTTGGATAGAAATGCACCCACTACAACTAACGTTAACACGGCGATAAGCCTAACGTTATGTGTGTGAACAGATATTAGGGTTAATATTGAAGATCTACAGTTGCGTTTTGCTCAATATGATGTTAAGTGGCTGATCAGTGGGTTTGCTGCAGTTAAATATATATCCTCTGTCCCAGACAAAACCGCCGTTGATTCGACGCACAACTATAAAATGGCCTTTAGATGAGATTTACACCCATGCTCCAAGTTTCACAGAATTTTTGTCATGTGACTGTTTGTCCAACAGAGTCAAACATGGCTTCCTAGTTGCGCTATGTATCGCAGAATTACATTTTTTACAGGATCTGGTGCAACAGTTTATTTCTGTTGAAATGTTAAGTGAGACATGTAGAATACATTGATTTGGATGAAATATCACTATTTTAAAGGTAGACGTAGATGTAGAAGGATATGTAATACAGTATAGGCTTTCTGTTATTAAGCACACAGTGTTCAAAATTGGCCCCTCCTCCCCAGACCTCCTCCCTCAGACCATCAAACACACAAAGATCAGTACCATGTCAATTCTATGAAGTGATTTTGGAGGGGGAAATTATGTAGTTAAACTCACTGGTTGGCTCACAAACCACCTGTTCCTCGCTCATTTTCAGGTTTTGGTGGATGACTAGTGGGGCCTGATTTGGTTGTTTGCGAAATTAAATTGATCCAGGCCTGAGGACAACTACATGCCAATATTGACACATAATCATAACATAATACAAATCTTTTGGAAACGGCTTGCACTCAAAACTTTTAATTTAGTACAGTATGGTAACATTAAAGTTTTGAGTACACTAAACATAAAATAAATGTGTCACATGAGTGTTATCTGAAAGGAAATTTATGTCAGTTTAACATAATTTTTTTAGTCATGCAACAAAAATAATTAGTGTTTCCTTAACATATAATTCTACGTTATATTAACATAGAATGATCAGGTTACTTAATGTGTATTTATATGTTAATTAAACACAAAAAGTGATGTGTCATAACTTGTTCATTTTATGTACAAACAACAATTAAAACAACATAACCACATCTATAGCGGAGATAGCATGAGTGTTTGGGTGTGGCCACCCAAGGGCCCCATGCAAAATAGGGGCCACTCTAAAGCCACTGATCTTGCATCACTTTACACAAAAAGACCACTAGTAAAGTGACACACCGCAGCTCAAAGTCTAATGCTGCAATACTCCAGCTGTTCTTATCAAACGTAACAGTCACTTAACTCATGGTTACAAATGTAAATCAGCACAACAATGACAATTACCAGGCAACAAAAATTCTAAGCAGACACGTTTAATAAACGGAATTCATAAAGTTACATTTGTATTTTGAACAAACTGCAAACTTTTCAGCAAATTTTAACACAACTCTATTTACCGCCATGCATCATGCAGTACGCAGATCGGGGTTGGGCTAAATGTGGGCGGAGCTAAACGTTTGACTTTTGAAAAGTACTTTCTATTTCATTTTGAGAAGAGTGAAATGCCAAATTCACAATGTTTTTAGTGTGTAAATTGAACACTTTTTAAACATTTTGTTCAACGAGAAAGTAACTGCTTGTCAAATGAACGTTAAACAACTGAGTAGATATTTTTACACCAATTTGTAAGTTCAAACAACTAATAAAATGTAAACCTAATGCACGGATTCTATGTTGTCCATTGAGCTTAACAATATATGCCATTTTAACATTTAAATTTAATGTATCAAATTAAACATTATAACACAAATTTTATGTGTCCCTTCTATTCAAATATTTTAAGTTAGACAAACAAAGAAATGGAAGTTGTTCTCAAACTTTAAATTAAACGTTGCTTTGACTAGTTAAAAATTAATTATATGTACTAAAAAATAATATGTTGGTAAAAAACACAAAACATTGTGGCAGTTTCATGTTAAAACAGCACACAATGTTTGTGTTCAGCATAACTCTGGAACTTATGTTGTAATTATGTGTTTTTGTTGTGTTAAGTGAACACAATATTTTCATTTTGTTGAACATGAAAGTGACCGCTTGTCATATGAACATAAAAACATTGAGTACATATTTTGACAACCATTTTTTAGGTTTACTTAACTATAAAAATATATGCTAAGTGCACAGTATATGTGTTGTTAATTGGCCTTGAACTAATTATGTGATTTAAGTAGAATGAACTCAAAAGTCAAAAATTGTTGACTTAACATAAAAAAATTATGTCAACCTCACATGGGATGATTTTTTTGTGTCAAATGAACATAACGTTTTTATGTTGTTTTGACAATCCTGAACGTTTGTGTGGACGCAACATTAAAATTTTGTGTCATGGATGGATTGGGGTTTACAGGTCAGCCTCATATGACAAACATCATCTAATCAACAGGAAATTTACAATTATTGTTGCCACTTGATATTGAGAAACAAAATACATGTCCCATGCTATACTGTAGCCATGCCCCTTTACTTCAGCCACTAATGTAGGCGAGGGCCCGTCCATTGTAATTCTGGTTGTGTTTTTTTTTTTTTTACTGTATTAGATTTTCTTCACCCATCAGTACCCAGCACCAGTTCTGAAAAACCTCATTAGACCTCATTATATTTCAAATTACATTATAGTTCAAGTTGTGACAAGTGTGTAAAATGGTTATGTCATACAGCTCATTAACAGGGTGGCTACAATTCCTTATTAGGCCAAATGCATATAATATTATGTAAAGTCTAATCCTTAGAAAAGTAAGTAAGTAAAGTTTGTTTAAATAGCACTTATCACAGACAGTCACAAAGTGCTTCACAGGCCAAATAAATACTATAAAATGAAACGCTAATCAGTAAAAATGACAATAAATCCCAATAAATCACATATGCATAAAAGCAAAATAATACAGTCAACAATGTGGCGCCTGACTAAAAGGATGCGTCTTTAGCTGCTTTAAAAAAAAACATAAATCAACAGAGGCCGCCGCTCTTAAATCATGATGCAACCCGTTCCACAGTCTAGGAGCCGTTTTAGTTTTCAGCTTTGTATGGGGAACAGCCAGTAAGCCCTGATCTGAGGACCTCAAAAATCTGCTGAGAACATCAGGCTGCGGCATATCACTAATGAAAGTTGGTGCCTGACCATTGATGGCTCTGTATATAATTACAAGAATCTCAAACTGGATCCTGAATTTAGGGACCCAACATGGTCAAGGACTCGATTGGAACGTGCTGACGTTTACGGTAAGCGTATTATCTCATTTCCGGTGCTTCCGTGTCAAAGACGCTAGTTTGCTGCTCCAGCTAAACTTATTCAACGCTGTTTTATTGTTTAATTTAGCAACTAATTGCCTGGATTAAATTTAAACTACTACTACTACTAGTTATACTCAAGCACCTCTCTTACAGCGACTGCCTCGCTGTTGTTTAAACGCTGTTAGCCAGTTTAGCAATGGCTTATTCCTCTCCCTCTCCTGCTCTCTCTATTTCCGCTATTCCTCTGCCTCCTTTAGTGATAATGATACATGTAATAAATGTAGTTTATTCGCTGCTCTGGAGGCGAGGCTTAGTGAGTTTGAGGCACGGCTCCGCACCATGGAATCTAAATTGTATGCTTCCTTAGCTAGCCAGCGCTCCATAGCTGGTGCGGGCCAACATACTGTAGCTTCTGTTAACAGTCCCCTGGCAGGCCCCGAGCAGCCGGGTGAGTGGGTGACTGTCTGAAGGGAGTGTAGCTGTACTTCTGTACTTCCGTTGGAGCACTCGCCCACTCATAATTCCATAACCACGGTGTCTGTCCCCCGACTCAAATCAGTTAAATCAAAGGTAAACATAAGAGGAGCTATACTTAAGAACCTAATTGGAATTAAAACCACCACTGCAATGATAGAACAGAATAGGAAAATTAGATGTGTACTATTAAATATTAGATCTCTGTCTTCTAAAGCAGTACTAGTCAACAATTTGATATCAGATAATCAAATTGATCTATTCTGTCTTACCGAAACATGGCTGTGCCATGACAAATAGGTTAGTCTAAATGAATCCACTCCTCCCAGTCATATTAATACTCATATTCCTCGGGGCTCTGGCCGAGGAGGGGGAGTTGCAGCCATCTCTGACTCAAGCCTGTTAATTAATCCTAAACTAAATTATAACTCATTTGAAAGCCTTGTTCTTAATCTTTTACATCCAACATGGAAAACATTATAGCCAATTATATTTGTTGTTGTTTACCGAGCTCCAGGTCTGTATTCTGAATTTTCATCTGAATCGTCTGAATTTATATCAAGTCTAGTCCTTAGAACAGACAACATAATTATTGTAGACGTTGACAACAATAGCCTTAGTATTGCTTTCAACTCACTACTAGATTCAATTGGTTTCAGTCAGTGTGCATAAGGCCACTTACTGTTTTAACCACACCCTCGACCTTGTGCTGGCATATGGCATGGAAATTGAAGATTTAATAGTATTTCCGCAGAATCCTTTATTATCAGACCATTAAAGTGCTCATATTATGCTCATTTTCAGGTTCATAATTGTATTTAGAGGTTGTACCAGAGTAGGTGTATGTGGTTTAATTTTCATAAAACACCATATATTTGTTGTACTGCACATTGCTGCAGCTCCTCTTTTCACCCTGTGTGTTGAGCGCTCTGTTTTAGCTACAGAGTGAGGCATCTCACTTCTGTACCATCTTTGTTGGGAGTCGCACATGCACAGTAAGTACGGCTAGCTAGTCAGTTGCAGAGTATGAGGGAGTGCCATGCTAGCAGCTAGGCGAGCATTATAACGTGTGTTACAAAGTGACGCACGTTCGTCACGAGAGTAAAGGCTGGACTACAATAGAGCTTTTTGGAGCAGTTTGTGAACAGTGTTTTCTCTGGAAGATGGTCCCTTTGGGGTGAACTTTTAGCTTTTTCACTTTGTAAACCTATAACATGCACAAAAAGATATATAACACAATAAAGAAAAGGGGAAAAGCCAAAAAGCATAATATGAGCACTTTAATAACTTTCAAATACTTACTACCCGACTATGCAAAATTAGATAAAAGCTTCTACACTAGATGCCTATCTGACAGTGCTATAGCTAAATTTAAGGAAGGTATTTCAACAGCATTTAATTAAATGCAGTGCCTGAATATAACAGAGTTCTCTTATGTTAACTTATGTCCCTTCCTAATTGATAATTTTGTAGACGGTGCTACAGCCTCACTACGGACGACTTTAGACTCTGTTGCTCCTCTCACAAAGAAGAAGATGACGCAAAGGAAACTACCACCTTGGTATAACTCCCAAACTTGCAAGTTAAAACAAACCTCGCGAAAACTTTAGATCTTGTTTAGACTGGCAAGATAGTCTGAAAACATATAGCAAGGCCCTCAGAAATGCCAGAACAGCCTATTACTCATCAGTAATAGAAGAAAATAAGAACAACCCAAGGTTTCTTTTCAGCACTGTAGCCAGGCTGACAGAGTCACAGCTCTATTTGAGCCATCTAGTCCTATAGCTCTGAGTAGTGACGACTTCATGAGCTTCTTTAATGATAAAATTATAACAATTACGGATAAAATTCATCACCTTTTGCCCTCAACCTCTAACGGTTCACCTTTAAATGCAGGACTGCTAGAAAGAACGACAAGACCTGACATAAACTTACACTGCTTTTATCCTATAGACCTTCACCAATTAACACTAAAGATTTCTACAGCTAAGCCATATACCTGTCTCTTAAACCCTATCCCAACTAGGCTACTTAAAGAAGCTTTACCCTTGGTTAACACCAACACTTACAATATTCTCAATGCTTCGGTTAACATTTAGGGACCCTCATTATGCTACCGTTGAAGTTTGGTGATATTTTGAGCCTTTTTAGTGGTATAAATAGCGATTTGTTTTTACTTTCCCTGTGCCCCGAATACTAGCATTGTAAGCTAATCAGCAGTCCGCGCTAGCTTCTTTCACGCTACAAACACATTTGATTAGCATGAAAACATGTCCCAGAGAGCGAACGAATGGGTATACATCTGTTAATAACCCCTGGGTTCGTTTTGTGCCGGAATTGTCCTTTAAGGACATATAATCCTGGATGACCTACAATTTCCTGATGTTAAACTCAGACAAAACCAAGTTTAGTGTGCTGGGCCCTAAACACCTCCGATGCTCATTATCTAAAGATATAGCTACTCCGGATGGCATTGCTGTGGCCTCCAGCACTACTGTCAGAAATCTTGGAGTAATTTTTTTTAAGATAATTTTTTTGGGCATTTTAGGCCTTTATTTGACAGGACAGCTGAAGACATGAAAGGGGAGAGAGAGGGGGAAAGACATGCAGCAAAGGGCCACAG
Organism: Sander lucioperca; assembly: GCF_008315115.2. Taxonomy (NCBI): domain Eukaryota; kingdom Metazoa; phylum Chordata; class Actinopteri; order Perciformes; family Percidae; genus Sander; species Sander lucioperca. Next base: position 30,085,690 of record NC_050181.1, read on the forward strand.
GTCGGAGTCGAACCCGGACCCGCTGCATTGAGGAGTAAACCTCCGTACATGGGCGCCCGGTCTACCAACTGAGCTATCTGGGCGCCCATCTTGGAGTAATTTTTGATCAGGATATCCTTTAATGCCCACTTAAAACAAAATCTCAAGAACAGCCTTTTTTCACCTGCGTAACATTGCCAAAATGATTTACATCCTGTCTCAAAACGATGCTGAAAAACTAGTCCATGCATTTGTTACTTCAAGGCTGGACTATTGTAATTCCTTACTATCAGGTTCCTCAAATCCCTTAAAGGAGAATTCCGATCGATTTCAACACGTAGCTTGACTAATGTGTATTTATATGTTTATTAAACACAAAAAGTGATGTGTCATAACTTGTTCATTTTATGTACAAACAATTAAACAGTCAACATAACCACATCTATTTCTGTTGTTTGTAAATTTGGAGTGCTGTCAGTAGCGAGAAAAAAGAAAACAATCGGTGTTACCTACACTGTGTTATCCTGCTACAGTTTGCACCCAGGTTTTAAAAATGCTTTTAGCCTCTTAACATGTTCGAAATGTCATTACAAGTGCCTACCCATGTGAAGTGATTCCTTCCGAGTGAACACAGTGAATCTGACTGCAGTAGATGTGAAAGAAATGCATAAAAGTTTTGCTAATTCAGCTTTGTTTAGTTCCGGTGTTGAGACGGCAAGACTTAAGGACTGTATACAAACACCGAAAAGAGATACAACGAAAAAATATTTATTAATTTAATGATTAAATAACTTACCTCAATTATAACTTGTATCCTGCTAGTTGTAGTACAGCACTTACTTTTAAAAAAATAAGCATATGCCTATTTTTGTATCTCTTTTCGATGTTGTAGTTTGTAGATGGTCCTGAAGCACTTGTCTTGCAAACAACAGAGCTACGTGTTGAAATCGACCGGAATTCACCTTTAAGACTCTCCAGCTGATCCAGAATGCTGCAGCACGTGTGAACAAGAACTAAGAAAAGCGATCATATTTCTCCTGTATTAGCTTCTCTGCATTGGCTTCCTGTAAAATCCAGGATTTAATTAAAAAGTCTTCTCCTGACCTACAAAGCTCTTAATGGTCAGGCACCATCATATCTTAAAGAGCTCATAGTACCTAATTGTCCCACTAGAGCACTGCGCTCCCAGAATGCAGAGTCATTTGTGGTTCCTAGAGTCTCTAAGGCTACGTTCACACCACAAGTCTTAATGCCTAATTCAGATTTTTTTGCTCAGATTCGATTTTTTGTTAGGCTGTTTTCTGTCAGTCAGTCAGTTAGGCTGTGCATTACCTTTTAAAATGTGGCCTATATCAGATTCCAGTGTGAACTGTTTGCGGTTTTGAAATGACCCACATGCGCAAAAGAACAATAACAATGACATCAGACGCAGCACACTGTTGTACTAAAGTTAGGGAGGTTATGGAGGAAGAAAGCATTTTCGCTTTTATTTCAAAATGTGTAATGGCAGCTATAACATTAATGAGCAGGTGCTGAGGAGGAGAAGAATGAAGAGAAAGAGAGCCAAATTGGCTATTTTGGCCTTTTGTGGGGTTATGGCTGCAAATTCACTATAGAGGTCTGTGTGACTGGACGGCCAATTTGCACGTCAGGACCGCTACGGGCCTCCACCAGAATTTCCTCTGGCTTCGCCCTCACACGCGCTCACGCTCCACCTCCCCGACGGTGCGGGCGAGACGGGCCGGTGGTGCGCCAGACCCTGAGGGGCCGGGATCCCCACCTCAGCCGGCGCGCACCGGCCCTCACTTTCATTGCGCCACGGGGCGACCCTCTGACTCGCGCGTGCGTTAAACTCCTTGGTCCGTGTTTCAAGACGGCTCGGGTGGGTTGCCGACATCGCCTTTTTTACGTGAGCCGAACCCTGCCCTGGCGACGTGACGCGGTTGGGGCACACTGAGGACAGTCTGCCCAGGTTGACAGCCGCACCGGGAGCAGGGGGCCCCTCCCTGCGGGGAGAGAGGGCGCAGCGAGGGTTATTGAGGTAAAAGTCGCATCAAATCCGCTTTCTGATTTGAAGAATTCTGATCTGGGCTAGATTTGAGTGTTCACACTACTTCTGAAGAAGTCTGACCTGGTCACTTGACCCCAGATTTGGGCCACTTTTGCCTGTAGTCTGAACGTAGCCTAAAAGTAGAATGGGAGCCAGGCTCCTCTCCTGTGGAACCAGCTCCCAGTCTGAGTTTGGGAGGCAGACACCGTCACCACATTTAAGAGTAAACTTAAAACTCTCCTCTTTGATAAAACTTATAGTTAGGGAGTGAGGAGTTGCAGCGTTCGCCTAGCCAGGTGGGGGAGCGTGTATTTACAGACACGGCACCCCTTCTCTTCTCTGCTTCTCTTCATAGTCGTCAGATTCATCTACCAACCCTTATAGAGCTGGCTCAAGTTTTCCTTGGACCAGCTCTTAATTATGCTGTTATAGTTTTAGACTGCTGGGGGACTTCCTTTGACACACTGAGCTCCTCTCTCCTCTCTGTTTCCATCTGTGTGCATCCATATCCCAGTAATGCTTGTTACTAACTAAGCTCTGGGGAGTTTATTCCCCGGAGTCCTTATGTTTTTTCGCCCCGCAGTTTTCCTTGGATTAGTGTGGCACCTAAATCATGGTTGCAGCTGTCGCCGTCGTCCTGCTCCGTGCCCTGCTACGCTCTGCAGTGCCCTGCTACGCCCTGCAGTACCCTGCTACACCCTCTTCTCTGCTTCTCTTCATAGTCGTCAGTTTCATCTCCCAACCCTTATAGAGCTGGCTCAGGTTAGCCTTGGACCAGCTCTTAATTATGCTGTTATAGTTTTAGACTGCCGGGGGACTTCCTTTGACACACTGAGCTCCTCTCTCCTCTCTGTTTCCATCTGTGTGCATCCATGTCCCAGAAATACTTGTTACTAACTAAGCTCTGGGGAACTTATTCCCCGGAGTCCTTATGTTTTTAACTCTCGCTAAAATGCAACCTAGGGTCTTTTTGTGAATGTACCCGAGTCAAACTTTCGTTTAAAAGCACATTTAGGACGGAAGTACCAATTTTAAGATGTACCGTATTTTCGTTTTTTCGGTCAAATGGCCTTTTGAATGGGAGTAATAGGGGCACTTTTATGCTAGCCTCAAAATAGCTATTTTTAAAACACTAAAAGACTCGACACAACATGAAACTTTGCTCTAAGTATCACCAGGGTCTCTACACATGAACTTGAGCATTGAGAACATTGTTTGTGTACCCAGAGTTTACTAAAAAGAGAGGTTTTGAACAACTCACCATAGCTCTCGTTGTTTCCGGCCGCTACCACCTCGGCAGTCAAAAAGAGTCGATATCAAAACAAGTAGCCACAGATTTAGTATATCCCTTGTGCACCGGTGTAGTTAAGGTGTAGAGCCCCTGGTGAAGCAAAGTTTCATGTTGTGTTGAGCCTTCTTAGTGTTTTAAAAATAGCTATTTTGAGGCTAGCATAAAAGTGCCCCTATTATTCCCATTCAAAAGGCCATTTGACCGAAAAACGAAAATACGGTACATCTTAAAAGTGGCGCTTCCGTCCTAAATATGCTTTTAAACTAAAGTTTGACTCGGGTACATGCACAAAAAGACCCTAGGTTGCATTTTGGCGAGAGTTACACTTTAAGACCCATTACTATGCATTGGCTTTCAATTCAAGTTGAGCTTTGACATCTTGACCCTTTTCAACTGTTGACTATTTTGTATTCTATATTGTGTATTGTTTGTGTATACTATCTATTTTGGGGGGGTGGGGGGGGGTTGTTGCGCTTGTTGAGCACTTTGGTCAACTATGGTTGTTTTTAAATGTGCTATATAAATAAAACTGAACTGAACTGAATTATAATTGCCACTGTTCTTCACACCCCCAACAGTCAGACCAAGAGCCTGGGTCTGTCCGAGGTTTCTCCCTAAAAGGAAGTTTTCCTCACGACTCGAGGTTTCTGCCTAATAGGGAGTTTTTCCTTGCCACTGTCACACTAAATGCTTGCTCTGGAATTGTTGGGTCTTTGTAAATTATAGAATGTGGTCTAGACCTACTCAATCTGTAAAGTGAGATAACTCTTGTCATAATTTGATACTAAATAAAATTGAATTGAATTGAAAATAGCCTGATCTAAAGTAACACCAAGATTCTCAGGCTGGAACGCACATTGGAGCTAAGTTACCCAATACTGCTACACAGCCACCTCAAAATACAATGCTGTCCGCAGCAACAATCAGAACCTCAGTTTTATCAGCATTTAACTGAAGAAAGTTACTAGCCATCCAGTCCTTGATAGCAGACAGAAAATCCCGTGAAAAATTTAAATTAGCAATCTGGTCAGGTTTAAAAGAAAAATTAAATTGAATATCATCTGCGTAGCAGTGATACGAAATACCTTGAAATTTGCTTATAATGTGTCATTATATGGCATTTTCATTGCAAACTGCAGATTTAAACACAAGGCAGGACCCAACTGACACAAAATATGGCTGGGAGTTTGTGTGATGTGTGATCTGGGGTAAAGCTATTGTTAAAATGGGCTCTGAAACTACCAACAATACCCAGGAAAAGAAAACCACCTCAGCTGGCACTGCGCCAGAGCACAATATGTAGCAGTATGGAGATGCCAGAGACTGAATTAAGCCCATCAATGATGTTCGGCGTCATGGACTTGGTCATGTTTGACTCCTTCCTACAAAAATAGGAGACATTTCAAAAGGAATTGCACGACACGACGAAGCACATCGACAAAGCTGAACAGCATATTGCAGCCTTGGAGGATACAAATGTTACTTGACTACCAGGAAGAATCTACAGCTTTGCTGCAGGAGAGTGTGGATGACGACTGAGGAAGACGCAAAAATCTTAGAATAGTCAGAATCGTCAGAGGGCACCTTGGCCACACAGTTTATAGAGACAGGGATTCCCAAAGTTCTCACAATTACTACCAAACCAATCATGCTCGAGTGCTGGAGGCAGCCAGGTGGGCAAAGAATACATTTAAATCACTGATGTGATGTGAACCTCTACTGAATATGTCTTGATTTGATATTGATATTAGCCTGATTTTTAAGAAGGATAAACCAGGGGATGAATGTTCATCCTATCGGACTATTAGTTTGTTAAATCTGGATTTTAAGTCCTATCCAAAACATTAGCCTTAAATAAATTTAAAAAACCTTAAATCTCCCGTCATATCATCAGCAATGACCAGACAGGGTTCATTATGGGAAGCAACTCTTGTAACAATGTTAGAAGGTTGCTTAACATTATTCAATTGTGCCAGAAAAACAACCTTAAAGGTATGGCACCAACAGTTTCAGAGTGGCATAATAATATTCAACCTGTTGCCTATGGAATATCTAACATATTGGCATAGAAGTAAAATTGGTGTATATTTTTTTTATAGTTGGACTCCATTCCTGGATTATGTGGGATATAGACTGTCTAATATATTTTAGAAGGCACTCCCTGGACCAATGACAAAGTGATAAATGCTGAGGGGAAGAGTTGTCATCTATAATTAATGTTTTGTTTATTGTCTTGTGTTTTCTTTGATATCCCACCATGCTTGTGAACTGAGGCCATGCATTATTTTGGAGAGACTGTTAGGAGGGGCATTGGGTAGGGGCGGGGGTGAATTCAAGTTTAAAAGAAAGTGTATTTATGTGATGATTGTATAATTGATAATAAAGACGTTCTAAAAAAACAATTGTGAGATTTAAGTCAGAATAACTCAGAATTCTGACTATCTGACAAGGGGGACTTGTCATATCCAATTTTAAACTTTCAGTTTTATTACCTTGCTAACATCTCTCTGAACAGTGTCCTTTTACAGTCCTGCCACCAAATTACAGATGGGAGATCTGAGTTGATACACTCATCAGATTCAGTTATTATTGCTATTATTATAGCTGGCTCACAGCAATTATGCTTAAGTAAGACACGTTTGCCCCGTGGTTTACCTTACTGGCTACAAACATACTGCCCTAACCATCTAATTGGTGGAGTTTCAAGGCTGACAAAATTATGATTTACACTGACAAGGTGTAATCATAACTCTCCTAAGCACATGGTAGAATTGAACATAAATCCAAGATAATCCAGTAAAGATATGTGAGCGCCTCAGTGAAGATGGAAATACTACATAACATATCATAAAGTATAAGTTTAGGTGTCATGTCTAATTACTTATAACTGTTAGCACATTAATAATATAGGACTTTATGCAACTATTTACAAAACATTTCTATTGCTTCTGTTAGAGTAGCAGTTTTTTGGAAAGCAACCAATTCCATATATGTTATATGCTGTGTTGATATACTTATTAGCAAATATTTGCATAGCTGACTTTATTGTGTCTCCCTCTTCTAAAGCACACACACACACACAAGCTTGAACACAGTAAGTCATACACTTTAATTATACAATCAACTAACACACCTCGATCAACAGATTATTTTAATAAATAATATCAGGAAAACCATCTTTTTTTATCATTACAGAAGCAGTTGAACCAATAACCAAGTAGGCAGCAGCACGTTATACAAAGCAGAGGGGGTGGGCAGTTGATTCAAACATCAACAAGTCCAGATTACAAGGTGATTGGTTGAAGAAAGGGGGGAAGAAAAGGGTCATAACTATGGGGTCCTAGTCCATGAACCCCCCATACCTCTTCTGTATCTCGCTGCCATTTTCCCAGGCCCGTTTCAACACCCCCCCACTCTTGCTGCTGTCCACCAGCCACTCAGGCCTGCCCACGCGCCTCATGAACCCTCCGTAGCGCTTCTTGAGCCCGCGGCCTAACACTGCCTCCAGCAGGTCGCCCTGCGCAGCCCCTCCTTCAGCACGACGCATGAAGCCTCCGTACCGCTTTACCGCCTCACCTCCCTGACCATCCCCCTCATCATGGTGCTCAGCCGCTGCATTGAGAACTTTAAGGATCTCCAGGCGAACATTTTCTTCTTCATCCTGGTTTCCAGGATCTTCTAGCACCCCCTCTGGAGAGGAGGAGCGGCGAGACATGAAACCACCGTAGCGCTTCATGAAGCCGCCGTACTTCTTGGCCAGCTGGTGTTCCGGTAATGTTGCGTCCTCATCGTCAGCTGTTATGACGGCCACTGCTTCCTGTTCCTGCTGTTGGCGGGAGTCAGCATTCAGAGGAATGTGATTTTCTTCCTCCAAAAGGAAGTCCTGGCACAGGCGCAGCTTCTGGCTGTCCAGCCCACCGTTGCACTCAAGTGAGCATGTCTGGAAAAATCAGGTTTGCTAGTTATAACATGATGTCATGCTTCAGTTGGAATATCAAAACATAAATCACTGTGGTTTTAGACAATCATATCATGCCACAGTTTTTTCCTTCTGCTACAACTTCTAAATTGGTCCAGTATTGAGCAAGAACGTTGTAACAGGCAGCCACGAATCAGGCTGCAATGTAATCATATAGGGCATATGTGCATCGTCTATTTCGTCCACTAAAAAATGATGTTTGTTGCAACTGACAGACTCAGATTATATATTATATATTTTCCAGTTCATTATATAGTGTCTGACAACATTATGGAAAGGATCCCTATAGAGATATACCCTTTTGTTAAAGGGTAAGATCCTTTTAGGTTTAACCAGAAACAGCTGAGATTGTCAAATTCACCAGACTCCATTTAAATAAACATAACTTTTTGTGTGTATATTTTCACATGTAAATGGGACCAGAGTGTGATTGCAGCAGTCTTGCTTAATACTGGACCAATTTCAAAAAATGGTTGTTCCCATCAGTCACTTAGACACAAAAAAGATAGGACGATATGGTCCAGTAGTTCTGTAGAAAATACATTTATTTGCTTTCTTTCTGGGAATGAGATGAGAAGATGAATGTCAATCCTATGTATCATATGCGTGTTGAGTACAGAGCTGGAGTCAAAACATATTTACTATATTTATTATAATATATATCACAAATCACTTGCAAATGATTTTGTTCAGTTTAATTTGAAGATTTGGTATCACTGATGATTTAGGACTGATCAGGGCTCAGGGCGCGTTCAGAGCGGGTTGTGTGGTGATGGGAGTGTCACTTAAATGGCTTATTTGTGTAACGTCTTGTTATGTTATTTAACCCCCCCAACAAGCACAAGTAGACTTTATATTTCACAATTACTGTTTTCCGCAGTGATGTTTCCTGTTTCCTGTATGGGACTCTCACACCGCCTTAAAATGGACTGCCAAGTCAGATTGCTGTTTATATGACTTGGCCACCGCAATGTTGGGTTGTAATTCTCCAAAAGTTTAATCTGTCTCAACTATTTTACAGTATTAACGCAAAAACAAAACAAAAAACAAATAGCTAAATCTAGAGATGCCCCAATCATATTTTTAGCCTCCGATATTGTTTGTTGTTTTGGTTAGTTATAGCTGCTAATATGTGTAAAGTATTGGCCAGTTTGCCTGTTTGTAGTGTATTGGGATCTCCACCAGGCAGCAGTGTAATCAGCTATATAATACTTTATGAGGATAGTCTGAGAGTTGCTTTTTTTCCCTCTCCTCTCCTCATGTCATGCTGTATTGTCCCTGCGAGAGTTAAGAGAGAGTTGTTTTGGCGCCGAATATGGCGACTCGGTGTGTCTGTGCATGTTGCTTTAATGTGACATGCACCTACAGCACCAGAGGCCTGTACTACGAAGCGAGATTTGGCGTTAACGAGCTAACTTCAGGTTCAACCCAGGGGTTTCTGTATCACAACGGTGGATCAGTTGTTACCGGGTTCAATCGCTGTGGTAACTTATGCTGAACACCAACACATAACCTGCTTGGGAGCAGGTTATGTTGGAGATTATAGATCAACCGGTGTAAAAGCACCGCCTACTGACCAATCAATACTCGATTGATAACGGCGTCACCGTTCTTAGAAATTTAGGTGGAGCTCGGTGGGCGGAGAGAGAGAGAGAGGTGCGCTCAGAAAAGTTAAAACATTTAGAGACCGACAACTCCGTTAACATTCCCTGATGGGTATATTTATGAAAGATATAGATTTGAAGCGGAGGGAATTACATATAGGCTATTTGTCGGCTTCTTCAGCCGTGTGTTGCCAATACGCACATCGGTTAGAATTATGTTTTGATATTTTTTTATTTTCTCTCACAGCTTACCACTGCTAGGGTTGCAACTGAAATAAAAGGCTAAAGCAACGACAGTTCATGGAAAGCAGAAGTGTAATTATGGTCAGATCTTGTGCCTGTGGGAAAAGTGGGAAAGTGACTAGTCTAATGTAGGCTATTATAGTGGGTGTACTGTACTGTATATTGGCCAGAATCTGCCTTTGGGGAGGAGGGGGGCATATCATAGTGGGGGGTCTGGGTGTCCTCCTCCAGGGAAGTTTTAAGCGTCAACGTCTTCATTTCCTGCATTCCGATACACTTTTATGCAAAAAAAAAAAAATAATAAAATAGGCTACCTTAGAAAAAAGCACGGATAACAATTCAAAATCTATCAAAAATGTAATGGAAAGTATGTTACGTGTCATTGGGCATTTTTAAGTGGGTATATAGACATCCTGGAGCTATCACATAGACTACACCACTGGAAGTGATATTGATAGGATAAGCGTTGTCATTTACGCAAAACAGCGTCGGCTTTTTATGCCAGCTTTCCTTCCAGCATTTTGCCTGTAAAACCGTGTCTGTGTTCTTCATATTTATGTAGAATTATAGTTTGCTCTTCTTATGTAAAATATGCGACTCTGGTAGATGTTTGCGATTGGTCATGCTGCGCAAACACCGCCTCTTTTATGTGAACGCCGCTGGATTGGGAAGCCCTGGGTTGATTGAACTAGTTAACCAGCGTCGTGATACAGGTTATGCGGGACCGCGGTTGTTAGGTTAGGTGAAGCCAGATAACTGAAAGAAATCCAGGACATGTTGATCTTGATTCGTAGTACAGGCCTCAGGACAAATTCCTTGTGTGTGTAAACGTACTTGGCAATAAAGCTTTTTCTGATTCTGATTCTGATAATGGTGTGTCACTCTTTAGTAAACCTTTGAATTAGAATTAGTCAGTCTTGTTTCTTATACCTTTTTCCTACCACAAATCAGCGCATGTGAGTTTTTGAACTGGAAAATCTGCTATTGATGGTGTCCCATTGCAAGTAGACGAGTATGCGTTTGATTCTTTCATCTGATGAGTCACATTCGAAGTCAAGAATGCACCGGAAAACAGGTGTTGTTAACTTTCCTGCTACAGCTTACAGTGCACAAAACTGCAAACTCTGCTGTACCGTTCTTATTATACATCCATGTGCTGCATATTCATATCTATGCTACTAAACTTAAACTCTCCTCTGCTTCGACCACTCGCTCTCTGGATTTATTATGATCTCGGGATCATAATAACGCGTGTGCTCCCGGATTTCAAAACAGACCATGATGGCAGCTCGTTTGGAATACGATCTCTTATTTCACGAAAATGGTTCACCCAAATGTGTTTCTGAAAACATTTTATGCGAGAAATAGGCTATTCAGTTGCTGAATCTGTCTTAATTTCAGACCGACAACGGTCAGAATAAATACATTTATTTAAATGGGAAGCGGGGAAATGACAGTGGACACACCAGGACACACTCCCCAGATGGGGCGGTGGGGGGGCCTACGGCGTTCAAATGAGCATCATGCAGCGATGAGTTAGGAATAGGCACCAAAACGACTAGTTATCGTTGCTTGTGTTACTATATGACGTTTTCAGCCTTTTTTTCTCACTCTCCGCTGTGAGCTTAAACACTCCATATGCTCTGCTGGGTGACGACTCTACAACTATTGTTTTGCTTGTAGTACCGTTGGTGCGCCAGAGCAACCACGTGCAGCTGCTGGCCAATAAAGTGGATGGGAGGCGACCGCTGGAGGACTTCACCTCACATGAACAGAATGTTTAACTATATGTGTGTAGTAGTTTATGGCCGGCTAGAAGAGATTAATGCCGATCTCGCGTTTTTCAATTGGGGCATACCTAGTTAAATCCCAAAATCGAATACCTACCCAACGAACAAATAGTCAAATTTTTTGGGCATTTTCAGCCTTTATTTTCATAGGACAGCAGAAGACATGAAAGGGGAGAGAGAGGGGGGAATGACATGCAGCAAAGGGCTGCAGGTCGGAGTTGAACCCGGGGCCACTGCATCGAGGAGTAAACCTCTATATATGGGTGCCCGCGTCGAATATTCAGATCCAGCCCTACTGCGTAGCTTTCTGATGATCTACAATTCCACTATAACACAGGCTGCATACTGTCAAAATGTTAAAGCTGCACGTACAAAAATACAGTAAGCCTAAAACTGACATATGTGATGACAAATGTCACGTAATGCCTCACATCTTATTGCTTGTATCCACTTTTGTTTTCCTAAAAGCTCAGTGGTCTTTACCCAGTTGGTAGTGTATCCCATCACACAGCAGCTTTTGGCATATTTCTGTTTTTTGCTAGCAGACAGAGTTAACAGGAAGGCACCTTCACGGAATACAAAGTAAATGAAGAGCAATTTTTTAAGCTAGTTTTGAAGTTTTTAATGCCAAACAACTTCCTCCTTTTTATTCTGAATGTATCCATGAAATTATTCTTGACAAGATCAACAAATAAAAAAGACTATGATTCAGAGCTGAGCAATCAATAAATAATCGATTAGTCTACAGTATATCCACGATGTTCCACTTCCGGGATTGTTCAGGTGCCGCCGGAAATTCCGCCGGATGTCTTTCATTTCGGCCGGATGTCTATCACATTTTGCTTTCTTTGTGTTGGCATTTTAAACTCCGGTGGATTTCTGAGGACTATGGTTAACTGCTCCTCAGATCTCTGCAGGGTAAATCCAGACAGCTAGCTAGACTATCTGTCCAATCTGAGTTTTCTGTTGCGCAACAAAAACTACTTTTGAACGCACACATGTTCCACCAAAACAAGTTCCTTCCTGAGGCTATATTGCAGATGTGCCATTGCTCTGTGCGGCGCTAAGCACCACCCAAGACGATTGGGATTGGTTTAAAGAAATGCCAATGTCTGGCAACAAGACTAATAATCGATTAGTAGATCAAAAGAAAATGAATTTGCAATGAGTTCAAAAATGGATTCATCTTTTAAGTCTTTTTTAGAACCAGAATTCTAAATAAATTCAGGTTCTAGCTGTTGGTCGGAAAAAAATAAGCTTTTTTAAGATGTCCTCTTGGGCTTTAGGAAATTGTGATGTGCAATTTTTTGTTATTTTCTGACATTTTATTGACCAATTCACAATGAAATAGCACTTTACAAATGTATTATGTGAGAACATGGGAATTTAACGCATTTTAAATCATAAAATCAATCAAATCGATTCAGATTCCATCTAGATTTTTCACTGACACAGCTTTGACTGTTTCACTGTTGTTTTTCCCCCCACTCTAGTCATCAATGAAACCATGACAATAAAGCTTGATGAATTGTTATTGAAATTAAAATGGAGACCGAAACACACAGAGAGTTCTGCCATCTATCTTATGTACATTGCCGATGCCTGCGCTCTTAATGCCGATTAACAAAAACTGTCTGTAGCCAGTCTTGTCAGGGAGGCTGCTGTAGAAAGAAGTTAGCGCTCTCCCTTTGGTCCATTTCTCCATTCTACGGGCAGACTTCAGCCTTCAACCAGCTAAACTAGCTCACAGGGCTCGAAAAACTATTGTGTGGGCGTCCTCAGCCCTTACTTCTTCTCCTAATGAGTAAAATGTTTGTCAGATTTGTCATTTGGGATGATGGTGGGACGGTAAGCAAGTGTAACTGTAAAGCTTTTTAGGAGATGTCCACACGACAACGGAACGTTTGAAAATGTCCTTTTTCCTTTTCAAAACTATGCTGCGAGTTCCAGCCTACAATAAACAGACTAAACAGAGTCAAAGCAGATGACAACAGTGTTAAATAAATGTTCATCTAAGTTTGGCAATTATGTGTCTCATTTGTTATTACATTGTAGTATTTTATCAGATGCAGAAAAATAAAGATATCGACATTATTCATGGGACGCCGTTTGCCCTGCTGTATAAATATCAGCATCAGCCATGGAAAAAAAAAAAAAACATCAGGCGACCACTAGTTTAGATAGAGAAGAACAGACAAAGACTACACAAAAGAAAGAGAGTCATGAGGGAGAGGTGACAACAGTCAACTGATGCTTTGGGAGAACACAACAGCCTGTTTTATTCTCACTTACGCTGTTAACTTCGAAAAACACAATTTCTCTCTTCAAACCATCTGTCCCAGGCTGTTTCTCACTCATTGACACAGGATCCTATCCATCTAATGGACGCCTTTCCTATTAAAGCTGTGTGACTCCCACACTACCACCCACTTATCCCAGTTATCCTTTAACTATGTGAGTTCATATAACCCCAGTGGCAGGAGTACAATCAGACTAAAGGCATCTGCTGAGCCCTGGGGGCTGCACACTACCAGGAAAACCTGCTCCCAACCTCATATGTGCCATTGGATTTCATTTATTTGATGGCATGAAGGAGGGATTCTTGCTGAGCTTTCAGCGCCACGGGCTTATGAAGACAGAATTAATGAACTGGAAAATTGAATTGAGGACATATTGCCACCTTAGGGGCTGGGGGAGGGCAGCAACACCCTCTAGTGGCCATAATGGGGAGTATACAAGTAATTATTGTGTGAAGAAGAATAGAGACAGCAAAGACCAAATATGGACTGATTTCAAAGCTAAATAAAAAATAAATTGAATTATGACGTATGACATATTGACATTTCTCTTGTTACAGCTCATATTACAGTAATTATACCCGAATAGGAGATAAATAAGAGATTGTTGAATGTAAAAATGTGAAGTTGTTTAGATTTTAGTCTTTCTTTTAACCGGCTCATTTAATGTCTTTACATCAATTAAGCAAATATCTCGATATCGCAGAAGTAGAAAGGAGACTATTAGCCGAGTCAGAGGTATGGGAAATGTTATGGAAGTCATGAAATCCACACAATGGAAATGTATGTCACACACTCAACTGATACAATTATACTAATGTGACTTTATGAGGAGGAGAAACCAGACTGCTGATTGTTACTCACACTGCATTACTTTACTTCTTCAGTTTATTTATCATCAAATTTACCGAGGGTGAGACATTAGACTGTCTCTGTAACCTTACACATTTCAATGTATTAATTATTATTCGTCTGTAAGTGTGTCCTAAATATAAATAAACGTTATAATAATAATACTGATAATAATAATAATGATAATAATAATAATAATAATAATAATAATAATAATAATAATAATAATAAGGTGACATTACCAGGGAGGAGAAACCAGACTGCTGTCCCAGCAGACGGTACACACACACTGCACACTCCTTCCCGCACTCCGTTCCAACCACCAGCGACACACACGCGCCCAGCAGCAACATCCACACGCAGCTGCTGTGTGCAGGGGCAGCCATGGACTAACGGCAGAAAAGGACAAAAAAAAGTTCTAACTTGTCAGATTGTCAACATCATTCTCAAAGAACAAGTCAGATTCAGGTCAACAGGTCGTTTAGCAAATTATATTACTAATACTGCGACTATTGCAATTATTGTTACTACAAATTCTGCTTCTGCCACCGCAGCCTGCTGCTGTGTAAAGTCCATCATTTGAACATATTTGTAAATCTGTAAAGTGTATTTGCCTGGATGCTGTTCAGACTCTGCCTCTTAGTGTCTTAGTGACAGCATAGTAGCATTAACTGTAGTAGAAGACTACATTTATTAGCGGTTGTCTCCTGTAGCCTAAATGAAGAAGTTCGTTTCTTACCTCTGTTATTTTAAACGATACTTCAGCTGGTTCTCTGCTCTCCCTCGGGGGTAGCGGCGGAGTGGGAAACTGTTGAGAGGCGCGAGGCTGTGGACCCGATATATGTACCCGCGGCTCGTTGTGTTGCTCTGTGTTGTCCAATCAGATAACGCACAGCCGTTCTCTCCTCTCTCTCTCTCACAAGCCGCGCGCTCTGACTTCGGTCAGTTTTCCGTGACACAAACTGTAAAGTAGCGGACCGCCGGTTAGAAGAACAGCCGTTAAACTCTTGTGGAGTCCGTTCAAAGTGTTCGGTGAAGTGCTGCGGCTGGTGGCTCCGCGGCTTGTTAAAGTAGTTTGAGTGGCTTACGTCACCGGGGATAATGGGGAGTGGGTGGAGGGGTTAATGAGAGATGTGACGTGACAGCCGCCCTCACCCCCCCCCCCCCCCTCCCCTCTTCACCATACGCACACACCTATTTTCTTTCACACATCGACTCTATCAAGTCATCTGTTTTATTGCTTCCCAGGGAGTCTGGGACGTAGATAATAAATGTTAGTAAATCTACCACGCAGGTTCTGTGTGGGAGTATTTCATGTTAGCATTTATGTCTTTAGGTAGGTGTGTGTGTGTGTGTGTGTGTGTGTGTGTGTGTGTGTGTGTGTGTGTGTGTGTGTGAGAGAGAGAGAGAGAGAGAGAGAGAGAGAGAGAGAGAGAGAGAGAGAGAGAGAGAGAGAGAGATGAGTTTACACATACAAGCTTCCTGGTGTGGTTGGGCCAGCACAAACAGCTGCGCAGCGTTTGGTCTGATATGACATGTCGCTTCATGGATCACCTTTTATTAAAAATCCTATATGCATGAATCCTGATCACAGCTTTTCATTATGTTTTTATTATTCAGATTTTCTGTTTGATGTCTGTTCGGAGATTGAAAAGTCATCCATGTGCTACATATAATTTCACTCCTCAGTCTGTAAAAGCAGCAGTGAAACCAACCTACTGTCGTGTATAGCATACAGTGTTGGGGATTAACGGAATACATGTGCCGGCGTTACGTATTAAGGTGCATAATTTGTCACAATCAGTGGCTATTTGTACTGAGTATTTCCATGTTTTGCTACTTTATACTTGTACTCTACTACATGTCAGAAGGAAATATTGTACTGCACTACATTATTTGACACTTACAGTTAGTTTTTACATAAAAAATATATATGCTTGAATGATGTGACGCAGTACTTTATTAGTAATCTACCCAGTAGTATGCAAAGAATCTAAAATTGGCTCCACGTTGACAAACTACAAAATTGAAAAGCCCCCAAAAATGAATTAAACAAAAAATAAATAACAGGAGAATAAAATGGTCTATACAAAATAACACTTTGAAAGGAGCCATGCATAATGAGTAGCTTAATTGTGCTTGTGATACTTAAAGTACATTTTGCTGAATAATACTTCTGTTCTTTTGCTTCAGTTACATGTTAAATTCAGGACTTTTATAATAAAGTATTTTTACATCAATGTATTCTACCACTGGTCACAATTTACTCTCGCTCTTTGTGTGTGTGTGTGTGTGTGTGTGTGTGATGTTTGTTTGAAGAACACACTGGGCTTTTCCCATTTCTGAAATTCGTAGTTCTCGACTTCTTGATCCCCCAGCTTGTGACCCATAGATCATTCTTAGTGTGCCATGTTGAATGACGTCCCGATTCCTAAAATTCACAACAAAGAGAGAGGAGCGAGAAGGCTCCCCGGAGGAGATATAATGAGGATAGACCGATGCATCCTCTGCGGAAGTCTTAACATATTATTAATGTTCTGTAAAACATCAACATAGCAGAGCTGCTGTCAGACAGACTTCATTTGTAAGTGCATCCCCAGAGAGATACTCGAGAAACAGTAACTTAGTTTCATTAGGATTATTTCAGAAGCTAAAGGTCTAGTTCTGTTTCCTCTGTCAAATTTATAACTACAGTTTTTAATTTTGCTGCTTAAATGTCTGACGTTATCAACTGCAGTGACATTATTGAGCGCATGGAAAGCAGCATCTGTAATCATTAAAGTAAATCATGGAAAACACTCATACATTAATACAATACATCATTTAAAAAGCTACGGAGCCCACAGGGACTGCCAAGGGACAGTGAAGTGTCCAAGTGGGTGTCTAAGGGGGCTTTCACACCTACCTTGTTTAGTCCGGACTTTCCAGTTTGATCAGAACCACAATTACAGGTGTGAAACCTCCCCTGGACCACGCTTCGGCCCAAACAGCTGAAATTTGGTCTGACCATGGATCAAACTGAACCATGGTCTAGTCCGTTTCTAGTGTGAAAGCATCTTTTTGGATGGTTCGGACTTGCGGACCATTTACAGGAAGTTCCGGTGTTCTGAAGTAAACAAACGAAACGAAAGAACAATGTCACCTGAAGATAAAGAAACTGCGGCAGCAGTATACAAAGGTACGCGACGCTGTGAAAAAAAGTGGTGCGTCGACAAATGCAAAGGACAAATGTCCTTTTTATGACGAGCTGGATAGCATTCTGGGCACCCGCCCAACAAGCTCACCCATTAAGGTGGTGGAGTCATCCCCATCAGCTTCAACTTTGAGTGCATCTACTGATGAGCCCAGTGCCACAGAAAATTTCTGAAATTGGTGAGTAGCCTATCGTTTCCTAACTACTACTCGATCGTAGCCACGTTTTTGCCTCTGCTTCTCATTTCTACTGTCATATTCCAAAGAGTTTTTTTTTCAGAGGGTGTGTGCCAATTACAGGGGTATCACACTTCTCAGCCTCCCCGGTAAAGTCTACTCCAAGGTGCTGGAAATGAGGGTTCGGCCGATAGTCGAACCTCAGATTGAAGAGGAACAATGTGGATTCCGTCCTGGTCGTGGAACAATGGACCAGATCTTTACTCTCGCAAGGATCCTGGAGGGAGCCTGGGAGTATGCCCAACCGGTCTACGTGTGGTTCGTGGATTTGGAGAAGGCGTATGATTGGGCCATCCAATCTCTGTACGACCAAAGCGAGAGCTGTGTCCGGGTTCTCGGCAGTAAGTCGGACTCGTTTCAGGTGAGGGTTGGCCTCCGCCAGGGCTGCGCTTTGTCACCAATCCTGTTTGTAATATTTATGGACAGGATATCGAGGGGTAGTCGGGGTGGAGAGGGGTTGCAGTTCGGTGGACTGGGGATCTCATCGCTGCTCTTTGCAGTTGATGTGGTCCTGATGGCATCATCGGCCTGTGACCTTCAGCACTCACTGGATCGGTTCGCAGCCGAGTGTGAAGCGGCTGGGATGAGGATCAGCACCTCTAAATCTGAGGCCATGGTTCTCAGCAGGAAACCGATGGAGTGCCTTCTCCAGGTAGGGAATGAGTCCTTAACCCCAGTGAAGGAGTTGGTGTCTTGTTCGCGAGTGAGGGGACAATGGAGCGGGAGATTGGGCGCCTCCCTAGGGAGGTCTTCCAGGCACGTCCAGCTGGGAGGAGGCCTCGGGGAAGACCCAGGACTAGGTGGAGGGATTATATCTCCAACCTGGACTGGGAACGCCTCGGGATCCCCCAGTCGGAGCTGGTTAATGTGGCTCGGGAAAGGGAAGTTTGGGGTCCCCTGCTGGAGCTGCTCCGACACCGGATAAGCGGATGAAGATGGATGGATGGATGGATTTTTTAGCATGGATTGTTTCAACAGAGTACAGTGTAGGTTATGCTCTCCAAAACACTAGCATAACCTACAGTAGTAGAAATGAAGGTATAATATATAATGAAATGTTGAAACAATTAATGAACTATTTATCATGATGCCTTGTATTCTGTTGTAGATAGTGCCAGTAGTAGGCAGGGTTGGGTCAGATTACCTTGAAATGTAATCCATTACTGACTAAAAATTACATGGCAATTTTCGTAATCCGTAACGTAATCAGTTGGATTACCCAAAACATGTAACGTAATCTGATTACTTTAGGATTACTCTTAGATCACAGTAACTTAGACTACAACCGCAGAACACTGCTGTATTAACGTTACCTAAGCTAACTAACAAGTCGAGTGATGTTACAATGAATCCCAGGATAACGTTGAGATCCATTAAAAAAAAAAAAAATCCAATATAACATTATGGGCGGTCGACATAACGTTTAGCCTAACCATCGCTACCATGATCAATACTGATGTGGCAAGATGACTGAGGTTGCAGGATGAGTTCAACAACGCAGAAGACAGGAGACAGGAGAGGGAAAATGCCACTCAGGAAAAGTGGATGAAAATGCAGCAGGAGACTGAGGAGAGGCGCTTCAGGATGCTGCAGGAGGAGTATGCAGCCACAAATACTGTGTTCATGAAGTTGATGCAGACCTTAATGCAAAGCATGACTCATCAAAGCCAAGCAGCACACTGTGTAGCATCCTGGGGTCCCCAAAAATCCCCAATATCATCCACCACTTCCAGTGACTGGGTTGCACAGCGGTCTCCACACCTACCAACTATGCAGGCCCAACCTACAAACCCCTTTGATCTGACCCCACGCGCCCTGTATCAATGATAGTGGTGAAACAAGTGAGGAGAAGCAGAATTCTTTTAATTTGTAATGTATTTTTAGTTATGCAGTTCTAATTTGTTTTACTAAACAGCACCCAGCACTTTTTAATTTGTTTGTTGTAAATGATGCTGTGTTACTTTCCATTTGAGCTATACAGTATAGCTGTATCGTTATACTTTCTATGGCACCCTCACACTGTGAAAGTTATTTTATTGTTCTATAACTAATAAATCATAACCAAATGTAACCGTGTGTCATCTCTCCCTTACAGTCAAACAACATGAAGTGGAAATATATGTTAGGAAATAACATAGGCACAGGCTAATGATTGCTAACTAAAATGCTAGTTAACATTAGTAATTAAACTAAAACAGCTAATGGAAGTCGAAACTGCCTGCGAGCTTATTCTGTACTGTACGGTAATTCCTCTACTATGCGACAGTAAGTCGCGTGGTTATGACGCAATCGTTAGCCTATTTTTACAAAAACGCCTGCTACGGGATAATGGTAATGGAGCCTTTTATACATTGTCGTGTTTCTTTAGAAATAAACAATGGACAAATAAAGTCTTTAAAGCAGCCATATTATGCTCATTTTCAGGTTCATAATTGTATTTTAAGGTTGTACCAGAATAGGTTTACATGGTTTAATTTTCAAAAAACACCATATTTTTGTTGTACTGCAGTGCTCTCTCTCACTACTGCAGATCCTCTTTTCAGCTGGTCTCTGTTTTAGCTACAGAGTGAGACCTCTTTTCTTCTTCTTCTTCTGTACTATCTTTGATTGCACTGCACATGTGCAGTAGCTCAGATGTAGATCATGTCAGCTAGCTAGCTCCATAGACAGTAAAAGAAAGGCTGTTTCTACAACTTCGGTCAGTTACAAGGCAGGATTAGCTGGGAGACTTCTAAATGAGGGCACACATGTAAGTAGTTCTTTTGTAGATTATGGTGAACTTGTGTGTGTTGTAGCAGTGCTTTGCTATTGAGAACGAGGTAGCATGCTAGCGTTAGCATGCTAACGAGATAATGGTTGTGGTTAGCCTGCTCGTTTCGGCTTGTGACGTCACAAGCCGTGCCGATTTTGAACAGCTCACCCAGAGACTGAAGGCAGGACACATTCAGAAACTGTATCTCACTCTAAACAGCATGGATGGATTTTTTTCAAAGTTTGTATGTGTGTGACAGCACCAGAGACACAACATAACACCCCAAATCCCAGAAAAAGTGATTTTTTCATAATATGGGCACTTTAAACGCTTCAGATGTAAAGTTATTTGCTGTCAAAGTGACGCCAAAATGAATGGCAGTTAATGGAATGCTAATGGCGGGAGATGGTTTATTAGCATCACAATGGCTCCATAGTAGGTACATTTTGCAGAGGCTGGCTAACAAGGGGGATTGTGACTCTTGAAGGACGCAGCAGGCCAAGATGATGTCACTGATTAAGGTGATATGACAATCACATCGTATCAAAAGGTACCTCCATCTTCCTTTCAAGCATACAAAAGCCCTCTCCACAGTCATTCTGGCTTGACTCAAGTGGTGATTGAAAGCAGATTGTTCTGGTCTTATCCCTCTGCCCTCCGGGTATGGCTTCATTAGCCATGGTAGCAGTGGATACGCAGCATCTCCTAGTATCACAAGAGGAACCTCCATATCCTGAATGGTTTCTTGCAGTCCTGGCAAGAGTGTTCCATTCTGCCCTCGTTCATAAAGCAGTTCCTCCAGGAATTCATGATGTCGCGATTGCAACAATTCACGCTCATTCAACCAATCTCTCAATTTTGTCGAATTACCGCAACTTTACCGCAAGTTTGACCAATAAACGGAGTTCCCCACGACTACAACCAATCACAGCAGTCCCACGTGGCAGACTTTTGTGTCAGTACGTGACGCTGAGAGCCACTGACCAAGTGGGAGTGAGAATGGGTTGACGTAAACACGTACGTCGCCAAATTCATTTCCTTGTTTCTGATATGAAGATGAGATGTGTGGGACTCGAACATCTCATATTTACCAACAAAACGTACAGCAACCGTCCTGCCAACCTGTACACCTTTGAACACCAAAGTACAATGTAACGATGTTTTACTCTAAAGACGCTGTTTTCAATCCTGTCGGCTCTATGCAGCGGGCAGGCTGCAGCTCATTTCTCCCCGCGACTGACACACACACACACACACACACAAAATTATTCACACACACACACATACGGTGGATGCAGGAATAACCGGAGCTGAGTCTGTAATTACACGATGACCTGAATTGAGGACAGCTACGCTCATTATGTAAGTGCAATAAAATGTTAAATGTTAAAAAACGCTTCCTTTGTGTTGGCGTTCTAAACTCCGGTGGATTTCTGAGGACTATGGTTAACTGCTCCTCAGATCTCTGCAGGGGAAATCCAGACAGCTAGCTAGATTATCTGTCCAATCTGAGTTTTCTGTTGCACGACTAAAACAACTTTTGAACGTACACGTTCCACCAAAACAAGTTCCTTCCCGAAGCTATATATCCTAAATACTGTGGGGACTAGCTAGACCCTCCTCCGCAGCGCAGGTGGAGCAAGATCTATCAAAGTGAGACTAACCAGCCACTGACAGATATGTTCAAATTTGATTTATTCAATAGATTATTATTTTGTGTCTTAAATCCACCAGCCATTTTCATATTATACCAGCAGAGCCTTTTCGGTAAGGTTACTATAAGAACACTCAACCCAGAGTATTTTTTTATTCCTGAAACAAGTGTGCTTTAACTTTTAAAAGAAGTTGCAACCTATTTTTGCAATTTTCACTGTCTCCTGCAATTTCATCACAAGAAAAATACAAAAGAAATCGCAACTTTTATCGCAATTTTTTACAAAAGCGGAAAGTCAGACATTTTGGGCTCCAACAATCTAAAAAAAAGGCTGTGAAATCCTGGAGGGACTGATAATGGGACGAGTTTGAGAATACGCGGGCATCATGAACACTCCCAGGCCAGCCAATGTTGACATCCCAAAACTTCATATTGTGGTCTACACTAGAGTTGAGCCGGACACTCGGCTGAAACGAGTATCCAGTACGGATAAAGCACTTTTGCCGAGTACGAGTATTATACGAGTAATACGAGTCAATATCTGTGCTCGGATTGAATAAAAATTCTCATTGGGTAGTTGACTGTGTCTGCGTTCTGTGATAGGCTAGTCGTCACAGCGCCCCTCCCCTACACACATACAGATTTATTGTGTTGCTGTGTCCCGCTCTGCTCACTCACACAGAACAACTCTCTCTCTCTCTCTGTCTCTCCCTCAGTAACTCAGGTTCGCGGGTCTTTTCCGTTAACGTTGAGGGTTTCTTCAGCTTCAGGTTTGTTTTTTACTTCGGTTTGTAGTACTTACTTATTAACCAGTAGAGTTCTGGTAAACGTGGGGTATGTTCAGACGTGGTGCTTGGTAGAATGCGACTCGCGTTGCGTCTCTGCCTGTCGGAGATTTTTTTCTTTTTTAAACCGTCAGCTGGCTCTAAACAGATCTGAAAAACAGCGTCGGACTATTTGATCCGTAGAACACAGTCCGCCCCGCTCTCTCTCTTTCTCTCTCTCTCTCTCTCTCTGTCTCTCTGTTACTCACTCTCACACACACACACACACACACACACACACATACCTGGTGTGGAAATAAAAAAAAAAAAAAAAATCACACAGATCATAAAAAAATTAAAAGTTAAAAAAAGAAAGTTATGTTGAGTATGAAAACTCTTGTTCATTACATTTTACTTCATAATTGCAACCGCATGTGTTGTATTCATTGTTCTTGTTCTGTATATAATTTGTTTGTTATCATGATCAAAACCATTGATCTGAAGCTCAATGCTGATGCTTTCATGTAAATAGTTTTCTAATCAGCAATAAATATAACAATTTCTGATCAACCCATATCAATTATCAATTGCATGCTTAAAATAACATACCGGTTAAAGCCCCGCCCATTTCAAGACAAACCGACCCACTTCTGGGTTAAATCCCGCCCACTTCCGGGTTAGGCCCCGCCCAGTCCGAGTACAGATACAGATACAGATAATTCATATGGTTAACAGATACAGATTCAGATACAGATAATGCTGTACTTGCTCATCCCTAGTCTACACCTTGCAGGATTACCAAATAGAATCCTTTGCAATTGGAATAGCCAGTTGAGTTGTGAAGTGGTGCCAAGATGCAAATATGAGTGCCATCCACAGCTCCTGCACACTGTGGGAACCCCCACCTGTCTCTGAATCCTCTGACTATTTCTTTGACTTCTGCAGCTGAAGGTGTGTGTAGGTATTGTGGCTTTAGGGTGTTGTTGATGGCAGTGACAACTTGTTGCACCTGACATTCCCGTACCAGGTGAGAAATAGATCTTAGCTCAAGATTGGTGGACAGCCTCCACAAGCATATCGCCACACAACAGGTAGTTCGTGAAATGTTCACGTAATTTAATTAATTCGTGTACACGGACACATTTATCTCTTTTTTTTCGTGATGGTCAGCAGGTTTTTATAGTAATGTATTTCAATGGGAAGCATCTTTCGTTAACACAGCATGATTCTTTCTGCAGGCTGCAGCAGATAAGCTCTATACAGCTTTGCAATTATTAGCCCTATAGCCGCTGTTTTAATCAACATTTATTCACGAGATCTTAACATGGTTTAAATGTTTTTCTTTTAATGTTATTATTTCGGTCTTATTGCCAGGGAAGCTGGATTGCTTTGTTGTTTATTGGTATTTTTAAAACTATAACGCTACATCTCTCAACATTTATTTAGATGTTATCATGGAATTCATTTCTTTATTTTAATACTATTATTTCGGTTTTATTACCGGTGAAATATTACGGTATGCTGTAAGACAGAACACTATGATATGAGCCGAGCTGGGCGCATTGAAAGCCGATATCCCACAATGCAATGCAGGCATTCATATCAGATAATCGGACAGCGATCAGCGGGTCTTAAACGACAGTATCGCTTCAATGTACATATTTAATCAGTGGTTTTGTCACCAGCAACAACACGTTGCTCAGATCAGCAGAATCCTCCAGAAGTGACGTAGTAATTACCGCTCCACGTCTGTGAAAGATTACTGCAAGTTGTACGTGAGAATTTATACAATAAACATGCCAATAAGGAAATAATAGTGTTTTATGTTAAGCACTTTGATTTGCCTTGTCGCCGGAAAATACTATATAAAAAACCTACAGTTCAGTATTAAGAAATACAGCCTAATGGCTTTTTTGACAAATTTGCATTTGTTTTGATTTGTACTGTTGTGAAAAACTAAAAATAAACTATTTACAAAGAGAAGCATTTGTCAACAATTTATGGTAGGCCTAACATATTAATTATTATATTCAGATAAAATGATCCTCATAACAATCACCGTGGTTACAGCTTGTAGCCATCCTAACCTTTGTAGCCTTTACTGAGAATACCTTTTCAAAATTAAGAAGGGACTAGTTTTAGGAAGCATTTTCAGGAAATTAAAAGGATAAGCAGATTGTTGCTGAGGTTTTTGTTCACAGAGTAAGATGTATATAGCTTTGTATGGGTATGTGTACATATACAATGTTTTGGCATTTTTGGCACACTTCTACCTCAGCCTACAGCAGACAGACAAAAGTACTTTTGCATATTTTGCTGAAATAGAGACCTGTGTGCAGTGGTGCCATGCCAACAATCTCATTCAACCATTTCACAAACTAAGGAAAGGGTCGTGACATGGGTCAGAGGGTATCAGAGGTCATAAATGATGAACCAATCAATTGGCTCTGCTCCTATACGTACCTTGGTGTTTATAAGGACGACACCTTTGGCTGGAAGGCCTGTGTTGAAAGTGTGTGTTATCATTTAGAGCAGACACTCATGGTGAATCAGAGGGTTTTTGTTATACAAGGCTGCATTACAGAGCATATTCATATGTCAGAAAAACATCTAATTTAAAGCTTACTTGTCAGATGACTGTCATGAAGGTTGTGGATAATGAAATGAAACCAGTCTCTCCAGGCAAGCACAGAAAATATGGTCTGACTATCTTTATTCTCCATGCCAAGTATGAGCTCTTATCCTCTGGCAGAAGAAATAGGGTACCCCAATGTAAGCCTTAAAGCAGGTATAATTTTGACCTACCTCGATTAAAACTTATTATAATAAATTATTATTATAAATTAAATAATGTTGCTTGAGGATGCAGAGGTTGTGCAATAGCTTCATGATATGATGCATAGGGTTGTGTGTAGGTTGCTCTTGTCACTTTTGTTTGTGAAAGATGTGCAATAGATTGTGGCTGTGATGTGCTTCAGTCTGGCTACATATCACTTTGTTTAAGGTTTTTTTTTCTTGTAAGTATATGTCAGCTGTATGATAAAACAATATGTAACACAAAGTGTTATGTGTGAAGCATTTGAACCCAAGGCAAATATCCCTATGGGGACAATAAAGTATCGCCTGCAAAGTTGTCTCCATCATATGTAAAAATTAAAACTTTGTCATAGGACTATAGCAAATAGGCCGGGAGCCAGGTCCACTCCTCAGGATGTTTTTTGCTACCTTTTTTTTCACTATTATTTCCTATTATCTTATACCTTGGGCCATCACAAGTTGATAACGACCACTCCCAACTCGGCCCCGTTTGGTCTCAGGGGCCAAAAAACACCCTTTTTGGGAAAAGCTTTTGGCGGAATGATGTAATTGTGAATATTAAGGTACTGAAAACTGTTGACGCATGTTTTTCCGCAGTGCTAGCCGTGCTTTAAGCAAGTGTCAAACAGAAAATGTCTCCCTTAAACAGACACGTGAGCATATGGATTCTTCAGTTTTGTTCGGCAGTTATTGCATATTCTGCAGAAGTAGTGCAGTGAAGCAAATGTCCGGCAACAGATACAGCTTGCAGAAATTCCAATCAAATGCATACAAAAATATAGAGAAAAAAGCTACACAACTCTGTGATGAAGACTTGCTGTGCAAAATCAGAGGAGTTGACCTTTTTGCCAAGGAGGCACAGTTTCATGAATGCTGTCGCAAGCAGTACATGGTAAAGCGAGAACCCCAGCCTGACACTTCAGCTGCAGCATCTGACATAGCTTTAAAGAAGGCACTGATCAGTAAAGCTTTTACTCGGGTGCATGACCATATAAAAACTGAAGTTATTGAAAAGGGCCAGGTTGTTAAACTTGCTCATCTCAAAGCTTTGTATAATGAAACCTTAACAGAATTTGGAGAAGCAGCTGTTGCTGAGATCACAAGCCATAACCTGAGACAAAAAATCGAATGCTGCCCTGATCTGAAAGATTATATCGACTTCTCATCCTGCCCATTCAAAGACACATTTTTGTTTTGTACATCCCAAGAATCCATGAAGACGACGTTCAGCTTATGAGTTGGGAATTACTGATTGGAGCAAAGAGGTCAGCCATGGTCTTCACAAGAAAATTGTAACAGCCTTTAAAACCTCTGAGCCACTACCTTGGCCTCCGAGGGCTCATGATCTCCATGATCCAAATGAGGAGGTTTTACAATTCATATTAAACCTCATTTGTGGAGATAAGAAGCCCTCATATCGGGAGGAAAGTCTGGCATCATCCATTTCTCAAGACATCTGCAGAGCAGTTACATCAGGTCAATGGAAGATGAAAAAACACATCTTGCTATGTATGACACTACGCCATATATTCAGATCCAAGAGCATCACCACTTTGATAAATAGGCTTGGTCACTGTGAGTCATACACATACTCCATTGAACTTGAAACGGCTCTGGCAAATTCAATTGTCGAAAGTGCTTCATTAATCAGCAACTCAGATGTTATCAAGAGGCAGCCTGATGGAGCAGTCTTCCACAGTGACTGGGACAATTTTGATCAGCTGGTATCAGATGTATATGGGGCAGGGTCCATTCATACTGCCGCAGGGATCTACATGCAAGATCTTGGTTCCTGTGTGGATGCAGAAGCACTTTCCTCAGCACAGCCTACACAAGAGTCCTGTGCAGATATCGACTCTCCTACCCCAGAACAGCCCACTCA
The DNA here is from genome assembly GCF_008315115.2 of Sander lucioperca. Classification (NCBI taxonomy): domain Eukaryota; kingdom Metazoa; phylum Chordata; class Actinopteri; order Perciformes; family Percidae; genus Sander; species Sander lucioperca. The sequence continues at coordinate 30,113,073 of NC_050181.1, forward strand.
AGAGTCTAATCCTAACACTCAGCCTACAAAAAAACAGCGATCATTTAGAAGTCCTGCCACAGAGTTGCCAACTTATTACAAACAGAAACAATCTGAACACACCAATTGGATGTCATCTAGTTCCAATAACTCAACCACATATAGCCAATCAAAATCATCAGATACTGATATAATTTGGGTCTTTGCTCGTAAAATCAACTCTAAGGATCAGCACATCCCTGGTTTGTCAGGCTGGGTATCTCTTACTGGCCAGTCTCCAAAATGCCTCACCACAATTGGGTACTATCCCATGATCAATGCTCCCATAACTGACTTGGCAACTATTCAAGAATGCCTCAGATGCAGCCAAGCTGCAGCTTCTGAAGCTGGACAAGAGTACACCATCTGTACATTTGATCTAGGTGTTTGCATGAAAGCATATCCTCTAGTATGGAATGAACCTGAAAAATACCAAAACCATATCATCCTCATTGGTACGTTCCATTGCTGTGGAGCACACTTGAAAGGCATAGGCAGAAGATACTGTCAAGGGAGTGGATGGGTAGAAGTGGCTTTGGAAGAAAATCTGATCACAACTGGCTCTGTGGCTGGGGTCACCGATGGGAAGAATTGGGACAGAGCAATGAATACACACAAATCCATGCTGGAAGCTCTGGAGAGACTCCTCTATGACAAGTATCTGGAAACTCATGAACCACTCTCTCCAGAAGGAACTGCTTTACTGGAAAAGCTCACTCTGAATGAATCTACTCTCACTGGTGTTCTATCATCAGATGATGTAGGCCTATCTCACCACATGGCAGAATATCATGCATTCAGAGAAGCAGTGAGAAATGGGGAGCTGGGAGAAACTGGAAAGTTTTGGATGGAATACATTGACTGCATCTGGCTCGTCCTGTCAATGAATAAGGCAATCAAAATGAATGACTACGAAGGATACAAAGCTGCTCTAAACGACATGCCAGACCTCTTCTTCTGCTCCGAAAAGCAGAACTATGCAAGATTCCTCACATACTTGGGATATTTTCTTGAACACATTGAAGAAACACATCCAGGATCAGAGAAACTTTGTGCTGGAGCAATCAGTGTTTCCAGATCACATATCCCAGGTAACCGCTGCCACACAGACAAAACAATAGAAGAGACAGCTATGAAATGGCTCAAGTCAAACTCAGGGTCTGGGACATATTCTGCTGGGATCTGTGGAATAACCAGTAATTATGAAGCGAGCCAACGTCATATCCTGACTACCCACGCCAAAGGAGAGTTTGTAGAAGCCATGTGGGAAATGACAAGTGGCCGCGGCGAACATACAGAGAAGAAACAAAGAGATCTCAGACCACGTGAAATCACTCGGTCTGAGGAGCAAGTGCAGCAAACAGTACAAGCTTTTCAACCCATTTCAGCTTGAGACTTCTCAGCCCTTGACAAGTTTGAGTTCAGGAGCAGCTATGCCAGAAGAGGTGCGCTATGATGTGCTGAATGCCCTGAAAAATGGCAAAACTCAAAAAGAGAAGTTCATCCGTGATCGAATTCAAACAAAAAAGGTCCTTTTCTTTGAACCCATCAAGAGGAACAGATTCAAGACAATGTCATCTACCACACCTAAACGGAAGCTTGTGGCATCAAACCAGAAAGTGATCCAGTACAAGGCCACAAGTGGATTTATCTTTCAGATCTTCATCAGAACTTAAGTCACAAATAAGCATCTCTGACCTAATGACCTATCCCTTGACTCTGACGCCATACTCCATCTCAACAATCGATGGTTTTTTTGCAAAAAATAACAAAGCAAAAGGAATGAATCACATGATCAAAGATGCTGAGAATGTACAACTTGCTTCTCCAAGCCAATGTGCTCTCATTCAAGATGGAAACTCCTCATTACATGCACGATGTACCACGGACAATGAAGACCATATCAAAGCGCACCTTCAAAAGTCTACCTGCTGCAGCTGAAACAGTATTCAGGACAGACACTTACATTGACCGTCTTTATTCACCAAAATCAGCTGAGAGAGATCGCAGAGGTTGTGGTGAACATTTTATAGTTAATGGGCTGAATGTTCAGCGACCTGCTGATTGGAATGGTTTTCTCACAAATGATGAAAACAAGAAGGCACTCATTAATTTACTTCTGGATCACTGGAGCTCTCATGATATGATGGAAGACATCATCCGAAGGCCTGTCATTTTCATAGAGGCTGGTCAAGCTTTCAAAATAGAATGCAAAGATGGAGTTATGTCAAAAGAACTTCTACCAGAGATCTGTTCAAAACATGAAGAAACAGATGTGAGGGTGATCATTTACGTGCAGTATATCCAAACCAAAATGCCTCACATCAGAACAGTTAGAGTCAGAGCAAAAGACTGACATTTTCTTCATCCTCCTGTATTATGCCAAGTCATCAACTGTCAACATCATCTTTGACATGGGAGATAGACTAATCAACATCAACCAGCTGGCTGAAAATTATTCACAGGAACACATTTCAGCTCTTCTGGCCTTGCATGTGTTCACTGGTGCTGACTGCACTTCAGCATTCAAAGGCAAAGGGAAGGTCCGTCCGATGAAGATTCTTAATCAGAATTCAAAGTTTATTCAGATCTTTGCTGAAGTGGGGAACTCTTGGGAGCTTGATGAACAGATTCTCAGCGGTGTTCAAGAGTTCACCTGTCGCCTCTATGGTTTCAATCGTTGAATCAAGAAAGTTGATGAGGCAAGAGAGATTAAAGTCAAGAAGATGTGTGGCTCAAGCCTTGAGCTTCGACAGGGTCTCTCCGTTGACCTCTCAACCTTCCCACCTTGCAAGAGGGTCCTCTTAACAGCACGTGAAAAGAGTAAACTTTCAAGTATGTATCTGGAAGAGGGCTCATGAGCACTACCCGGAAATCCCAAGCCCTCTCGACTATGGATTTCACATGAACACAGAGACAGGCAAGCTAGAACCACTATGGTTTGAGGGCGACGTCATCCCCAAAGCCCTTGTCGATGTCTTGGCAGAAAAGGAAACAGATGAAGATGACTTGACTGATGAAATCCATACGAATATAAGTGAAGATGAGGAAGAGGAGGAAAATGATGATTGAGAGTTTATATTCTACACTAATACAATACACTAACATGACCAGTCGTTGAAGTACAGCATGGATAAGCAGCAAAAAGATCTAAAACCAAAGACATGTTTTCTATTTTATATTTCAGCTGTATTTTAGTTTCGCTATTTGGCTGTAAAGAATGTTTACCTGTACAGAAGGTTACTAATGTTTACTTTATTGAAGGTTGGCTTTTTGATAACAGACTGCACACTGGAGTCATCTTTATTGCTTGTGTTGCAAGGACTTTGTGGACTTTAATAAATCTTACATTTGGTTAATTGATGTTGTGTGATTGTACCCTATGTTGCACCCTTACCCCGGGTGATATTTGACAAAAAGGCAGCAATCCCCAAAATCTTTTTCTGCTAGTTCCCCCTATGTGTCAGGATACACCATGCAAAATTGTAGGGTTATATGACCATTTATGTAGCTGCAGTACCTTAATATTCACAATTACATCATTCCGCCAAGAGCTTTTCCCAAAAAGGGTGTTTTTTGGCCCCTGAGACCAAACGGGGCCGAGTTGGGAGTGGTCGTTATCAACTTGTGATGGCCCAAGGTATAAGATAATAGGAAATAATAGTGAAAAAAAAGGTAGCAAAAAACATCCTGAGGAGTGGACCTGGCTCCCGGCCTAAAACACATCTTTGGAAAGGTCTCAACCTGGAGAGTAACATATGTCAGTCTGAAGAGGATACATTATTCCTGCTTTGAAAATATTGACCTCTGAACATTGAACCCAGTACATGTTTGAAGGCTTGTCATTTAGCGACAGAAGGCGCTACATACATAGGACCACTTTCAGTTTCCCCCCACCCACCCTTCTCCTATGTCCAGACAGGGTGAGTCTAATAGTGCCTTCCATTTGTACTCGGAAGTTTGGATTTTCCAAGGTCAAAGTCGGAAACACGCCCCCTGACCTCGGATATCCGAGCTCGGAACTCGGACAACCTCGCAGTACCCCAAGTTCAAAATCCAACATGGCTGCCCCGTGCATCAACAGTTGTGAAAGCTGTAGTAACATACAGCTATGAGCACTTCTGTCTTGTGTCTCACTAAATCAGTCATTCACACAGTCCTGTCCGTCTTCTATCTTAGTCCAGTCATTTTAAGCCAAAATGGGGGTCAACCTAGGACAAATTGCAACAGAAGCAAACTCAACTGATTTTGTATCCTCAATATGTCCTGAGTAAGGAAAAAAAAGCCCAGAAGAATCCCATTAGGTGAAAGTTTCGAAAAAGACCCAAATGTAGCCTATTCATATGCCTATTCATTCTTTTTCTCACGTGAATAGGCTCACATTTTTAACCTTTCACCATGAAAATTACTGAGTTGATTACTAACATTAAGACAAACAAAAAATGTATTACAAGTTTTTTGGAAATGTTTTGGTAACGTGCATAATAATGTATCCGCTAATTTGCATAAATATCACAACATTTCTAAACATTGGCTATAGCCAGGTGAACATGTCCAGCCAGTCTCATGGCAGTTCGTGAAATGGTCACGTTATTGAATCTATTGATTTGTGTACTGAACACGTTAATGTCATTTTCGTGTGGTGAGCACAAATTTTAAAGTAATGTATTTCAACGGGAAGCATATTTCATGATAACAGAATGATTACGGTAGCGAGTACTATTGATAAGGCGAAAATCCACGCAGGGAGGTTGGCTGGGGTGGTGGATGGGTCAAACAACACAGGACTTTCACCCCAGAGACTGGGGATCATGTCCCGTGTGTTGCAGTTCCTTTCCGCGTTATTCTCTTCCTAACCACAACCGTCCCGTTGTTGTCGGCGTGTCCTGCGTGTGACGGTTCCTTTCCCTGTTCTTCTTTTCCTAACCACAACCTTTCCCCGTTCTTCTTTTCCTAACCACAACCGTCCTGTTGTTGTGGCCAGCGTGTGGCGTCTCATGTCCCCGTTGTTGCGTGCCACAGAGACCACGGACCGTGTCCCTGCGCCCGGGGATCGCGTCCTGCGTGTGGCGGTCTGTCCTGTTGTTGTCGCCGGCGTGTGGCATTTCATTTCCCCGTTGTGGCGTTTCATTTCCCTGTTGTTGTGTCCCCCAGAGCAGCCCAGTTTCATGGCAGTTCGTGAAATGGTCACGTTCGAAAATCGTGACCTATACACGAAATAAACGAGAAAATCATGACCTGTACACGAATCAATAAATCAAAATAACGTGACCGTTTCACGAACTTGTTGACATCTTACAGTAAAAGATTATAACAAATGTAACCATAAGGGGCAGAGATTCAGTCATTCATTCAAGGTCCACTCAACGGTCAATCAACTGTCACTAAGCTGTCACTCAGATAAGAAAGATTTCCTTTTGTTTCTCCTACATGGATTATTCAACCTACATTAATAAAACATACATGGTGATCAACTACAATTTATTGGGAACATCTGGAGGTGTGTTGAGCTGTGGTATTGGTGAGCTGCACAAACTCAATGCAGATGGCCTGTGACGAGAATGAAGATGAGATTCTGGGTAGAGGGGTAGCCTAAATGGGTTCCATTCAGACCTTAACATTAAGTCTTTTACTGTTATAGGTAAACAAGATTCAATAAGACATTTTCACCTGGCTATACCCAATGTTTAGACCTGTTGTGGTATTTATGCAAATTAGCACATGCGTAATTAGATTATGCACCGTTTGCCCATGTTAACAAACAATTTCAAAAAACTTGTAATACATTTTTTGTTTGCCTTGATGTAAATAATCAACTCAGTAATTTTCATGGTGATATCTAGAAGGTTAAGATTGTTACCCTATTCACGTGAGAAAAACAATGAATAGGCATATGAATAGGCTATATTTGGGTCTTTTTCTAAACTTTCTCCTAATGGGATTCTTCGGGGCTTTTTTTCCTTACTCAGGACATACTCTGGATTTTCTTGAAGTCAGTCCTTGTTCTGGTGGTAGCCTGTCTAATTTACCATTCTGTACCGTGTTGAAGTCCCCCCCCATCAGTACCATCCCCTTTGCTTTGCTTGAAATAACATTGGCTATCTTTTTAAAGATTGTTTCATTTTCCTCATTCGGGGCATATATGTTGAGTACTGATATAGTCATATCTCCTATGAAGCCAACAACCATTACATATCTCCCCATATTGTCTTTTATCACTGACTCGACTGAAAATGCTAGGGACTTATGAATTAATATGGCTACGCCCCTTTTCTTGCCATATGAAGCATGGAATACTTGATTTACCCATTCTCTTTTTAGTTTTTTATATTCACCCTCCACCAAATGTGTTTCTTGTAGAAGAGCAATTGAACATTGTAAGTGTTTTAGTTGGCTCAATATCTTCCTCCTCTTGATGGGATGATTTAAACCATGGACATTATAGGACACAAGTTTCAGCCTATCCATATCAGTTTCAGTTCAAGACGATAACCATCAACTCCGCACCTCTCATAAAACAAAACAACTGTGCACAAAATTACACAGTGAAAAAAATCAACATTAAACATCTCCTTCAGAACTATTATACAATAACAAAAAAGTGTGACTTCCAACAGTCCCATCACCAGAGAGATGTGGCGTATTCTCTCTGGGAAGATAGCACTAAGTGCAACTGCAACTTCAAAGGTGTTGTGTAAAGTTGCTGCTTGCTCTAACTGAGCATTAATTTCACTCTCCTTAACCAATATTTATGTTGATTAATCTAGGTAGTAATACCTTTAACTAGCTCTGTAAATATTCAATGTGCATTATATTGAGCAGATATTTAAATATGTGTCAGGACTCGTATCTATTTATGCGTTTCTCTTTTTATTTGGTCCTTACCACCATTATCCTATTAAAGCAGCCATATTATGCTCATTTTCAGGTTCATAATTGTATTTTAAGGTTGTACCAGAATAGGTTTACATGGTTTAATTTTCAAAAAACACCATATTTTTGTTGTATTGCACCACTCTCTCTCACTGCTGCAGATCCTCTTTTCAGCTGGTCTCTGTTTTAGCTACAGAGTGAGACCTCTTTTCTTCTTCTTCTTCTGTACTATCTTTGATTGCACTTGCACATGCGCAGTAGCTCAGATGTAGATCATGTCAGCTAGCTAGCTCCATACACAGTAAAAGAAAGGCTGTTTCTACAACTTCGGTCAGTTACAAGGCAGGATTAGCTGGGAGACTTCTAAATGCACATGTAAGTAGTTCTTTTGTAGATTATGGTGAACTTGTGTGTGTTGTAGCAGTGCTTTGCTATTGAGAACGAGGTAGCATGCTGCTAACGCTACAAGCTAATGGTTGCGGTTAGCCTGCTTGTTTCGGCTTGTGACGTCACAAACCGTGCCGATTTTGAACAGCTCACCCAGAGACTGAAGGCAGGACACATTCAGAAACTGTATCTCACTCTAAACAGCATGGATGGATTTTTTTCAAAGTTTGTATGTGTGTGGAAGCACCAGAGACACAACATAACACCCCAAATCCCAGAAAAAGTGATTTTTTCATAATATGGGCACTTTAATGAGTTCACTGGATTATTGCTTGTAAATCCGGCTCTGTGATGTGTGGCTGCCACTTCTTCCTCCTCTGTCCTGTTGCTGTGGTCCAGCTGTCTTTCATAATCATACTCTGCATTTTGTCCCTCTCGTCCTCCTCCACATGAATCCCCAAGTCCTCCAGCATAGGTGCAGCCTCCATGAGTGTAGCGAACGTCTTACTCCCAGAGACCAGAAACACTTTTAGCTGTGCAGGATATGGAGACTGTGCCTTCACGTTCTTTTCTTTAAGATTCTTTATGACGTCCCGTACCTGTTTCATCTTCCTTTGTATCTCCGTCGTGTAGTCTTGATTGAAGTAGATAATTTGTCCCTCATACGTGGTTTTTTGTTTCCATGCTTGCTGTATTACCTGCTCTTTCATCCGTGTGTCCAAGAATCGGACAATGATTGCTCGAGGGGGAGCATCACTTTCTTTCGGTTTGGCGGTTAACGAGCGGTGCGCTCTTTCAATTCGGATGTCTGTCGTCTGGAATCTGCAGTGATGAGTGAATAAAGTCAGTTACGAATCCTATCATGTCGTTTTTCTCAGAGCCCTCCGGAATTCCATGTATCCGTATGTTATTGCGTCTCGTTCTTGAGTCCAAGTCTTCACACTTTGCAGCCAGCTTTGCCTCCTGATGAAGGAGAAAGGCGGCCATTCTTTCTAGCCTCGCCGTCTTGTCCTCCGTGTCTCCCAGCCTCTCTTCCACCCGTTCCACCTGTTGCTCTAACGAGGTTGTTCTTTCTACAAGTTCCTTCATGTAAGTCTCTAGCCTAGCCAGGGCCGTTTTGTTGTCATTCGCTGCTTCTGTGTGCTCTTGTCTCAGCCTGCGCAACTCCACCAATATTACAGAGTCCTGTTCACCTGCGGCCTGCATCTTGCCCAGTGTAGTTCCCGATGTCGTGCCGGTACATCCAGTATTTGTTTGTTCTCTTTTGTTAAACCTCCCCTTTTTGTCCATCTCTCCCAATTTACTTTCTTTGTCAAATGGTCTTGCGTTTAGTTGGCTTTCTGCTCCGAAAGTAGTCTTAAAGAGCTATTTTTAATTGTTTTTTTCAAGAGATAATTTTCCTGCTGCCTCCTACCACATGGCGCCACCGGAAGTACTATCTGTTACTTTTTACCCTGATTATTATAGATGCCCAGATCGGCGCCGAAGCCTTCCAAATCTGCGTCCACCGACCCACCTAAATAAATATTTTTTTCTGATTTAGCTAGAGCCCAGCACCCACATTTCACCACCCCTCTGTCACCGTATGATATGTTGCTTTTTAAATCATGTGACGTTGTTGTATTAATGTTGACTGTTCATTTTTATGACCAGATACGCGGTCTAGGCTTATCAATGCATAATATGTGGTAGTCATTCTCTAATTTAGGGTACTTTCACGTAATATTTCACAAAATATTTTAAGTAGCCTATATCTTTCGTCTTTTTCCGTCAGTTCACTGCAGAGAAGCGGTAAAGTATAGCTTTGTTGTTTTTAATATTTTTAGAACCTTCTGCAGATTATAAGGTGGAAGAAGGCAGTTCTGGTGATTTTGATGACATGCTTTTCGAAGAAGAGGTTGCTGTCAAAAATAACTCCTGATGTTGTGGATGTGTGAGGAGGGAGACAAATTGGAGTTATAGATGGTGAAGCAAAAGTTGTTTGTTGGTTTTGAAGAGGAATTTGGGACATGGTGATCATGTCTGATTTGTCACAGTTAAGTTTGAGAAAATTGGTTTGCATCCGTGATTTCATTTCACTGAGGCCAATGGTCAAAGTGGAGTGAGTTGCAGTGGTGATGGATTTGGTGGAGATGTAAAGATGAACAACATTGGCGATGGCGTTATATTGTCAGGTGTCATTACATTTCAGGAAATTATGACATAGACTAAAATAGTTGTCACAAGTACAGCTTTCCCTGTAAGTCCTGACAACTCATTTTAATTATGCACCACTCTGCCCCCTTTTCTCACTGTCCTTGCCGTCTCCTAGTACCCAGCTGCTCTGATGAACCTCAATGCCATCCTCCACCTGAATGGGAGACTTCCCAAAGCGGCTGCTTGAACCTCGAACTAAGGCTACATTAAAATAATAACATAACCATTGCCATTAAGTTGTGCAACTTAACTATGAGAACTACATTTCACGCTGAGAGTGATCTGTATATATATAGGCCTATATGTATATATAAGTTATACTCAACCTATTTTCATTTATATATTTGATTACAATGTTACAAACACAGCTCTGTTACACTTTAGGCTAGAAGATCGTTGGTCATCTGTTTCTCCGTGAAGGGGAGAGACAGTGAGATAGAAAAAATGAGGTGCTCAACAATCAGCTGTTTTTCCGAAGTCAGCTCTATAGATAAAATTGTGATCACCACTACGTTTTTTTTTCTTCTTGCCTTTGTATTTGGTGTGATTTACTTGTGTCAGGTTCGCTCTGTGGAATGGATGAGTAGACTGGATGTTTTCTGTTGAGATGCTGTAGCATTGATGTTGTGCTATTGTGGGAAGCTAGTTCGATTTTGACAGACTGTACAGACATGACTATAGTTATTCTTAGTTATGTTATTAGGCTGTATTTTCATAGATTTTAATCTGCTTTATTGCAATAAATTCTGTTGATTTTGTTCTGTGATACCAGACAATACCAATTGTGTTTTGTTTTATAGATATTTATAGATCTCCTTTGCTGTCACAGTTAGCGTCACAAGAAATGGAGTTGGAGAAAGTCGTTTTGTTTTAAACTAAAGAAAAACCCACAGCTTCCTTTTACTGTTTCTAAAAATTAAGATGCTGTGTGAGTTTGGGCCATGAGTTCTGGGGGGGGCTCCAAGATTTTGTGCAGAGAGGCCTCTGCATTCTAAATCCGTGCCTGCTTCCAACAGACAGGTGTTCTCTATTGCCCTGGTGACTGACTGACAGGCACAAGACAAAAGCATTCATATGCCCTGGTGACTGACTGGCTGAGGATGTAGGGCAAGGCAAGGCAACTTTATTTCTATAGCACCTTTCAGCAAAAGACAATTTAAAGTGCTTTACATAAAACATTAAAGAGCAATTAAAAACGGTCATGAAAATAAAACTAGATACATATACAAATACAAAGATTAAAGTTATAGTGCAGTGTAAGAAATTAATATTTATTTGATTAACAGGTTGTAGGCACGGATTGGGAGGAGAGAGGGACGTGGCAGTTAGGTCTGAAGAGGTTAGTTAGCCATTTGATTTTGTGGTAAAACCTTTCACAGTGCTCATTTTTTCTCAGACAATTTTTTCAGTCATATTTTATCATTTAAAATAGTGTTTAAATCTAGCCTCGTCTAGTTCTGGTGAACCTAGTCTTGTCTCGTCTCGTGAGCTGAGTGTCTCGTCACACCCCTTATATTTATGTCTATTGTCTATGTATATTATATGAATAATATTTCAATGTACTGTATGTTTATTTTTCGTTGTTTTTTTTTTAATCTTTTTTGATTTTCTGAAATCTGTGGCATGTAAGCAAAGAGGCATGAAGGAGAGAGAGAGAGGAAAAGAGGGAGAGATAGAGAGAGATAATATGGTTATATCTGCGGCCCTGTAGTTAACCTACGGATCGGGCCGGCCGGATCATATAAATTAACATTTATCATTTACGAGGAAAATATTATTAACGTTCTCTAAAATATGAACATAGCAGAGCTGCTGTCAGACAGCTAGATTTGTAAGTGTGTCTCCAAGGAAATGCTCCAGAAACGGCAACTTATGCCAACCTTGCACCAAACGACTTTTCAAGCGATTCCACAGTCGCTGACAAATTTCCAATATCGGAATGAAATCCTGAGAGTCTTGCTAGAGTTGGAGTGTGCTTCTATCATCTTAATCATTTGGTGTAAGGTGGTCATAAAACTGAGTCAGTCTTTTTCCCGTATTGACGTTATGACAAAATCAAACCCGTTTAATATTAAGTTTTAAGTCTTGGTAGTAAATTTAAATAACGAGAACTGTGTTAACAACCAATAGATGTGCTTCCTCCAGCACCAAACAGGAAGCAGAGCCAGCTAGAGCCAGTGTTACAATCATAGACTGTAAAAAAACGGTTACAATACATCATTTAAAAATCAATGCAGCCTACAGGGGCAATTAAATCCATGGGTCCATGGGTCTCTAAATTGGAGAAAATAATTCATTCAGGTGGGTGAAGGGTGGATTGTTAAACCTACATGTGGATCTGGATGAAGAGCCGATCCACGCATTAATAGTAAATAGAATGAGTGAGTTTGTGTGACTATAATAGACATAGATATTTGTAATTTGTGATATTGGGCTATATAAATAAAATTAAAACCTGTAGGTGACAGTGGTCAGTGTGGTTCTGAATTCATACAAACATCACAACTATTTTCTCTTTAATACTGACACAAGGTACTCCACACTGTTCACATTCCGATCACACATGCTACATGTGTGTACTCAATACATTTACATAATATCCCGATGAGGTATCTACACACAGAATGCTTGTTTATTCAAAGTGGTGCATTATTATGATCACACACACACACACACACACACACACAGTATCATTATTGTGTTCCCTCTTTTACAACCCCAGTTCGCACCTTATCTCCCCCACACAGCTGTTGTCATAGGTGCAGGTATAACAAAGACAAGCCTTTTAATTAAGAAAAGGCGTTCTGCTAACATCACCACACCACCTCACTGTTTGTTTCCAGCACTCTCTTGTCAGGAACAGGAGCCTCAATAAAGATTAACCTGCAATGCCAGTGTCATGAGCTGTGTGTGTGTGTGTGTGTGTGTGTGTGTGTGTGTGTGTGTTTGTGTGTGTGTGTGTTTTAAGAACGTAGTTGTGTCTAACCATTTTGAAAAGGCTTTTTATTTATTATGTGTGTTGAAAACAGGTGATGTGTGCGAGGCAAAGGACAGGGAGATAAGAAATATATATATAATAATAATTAATAAAAAATAACTTGAACAGTTTCTTTTTTGGGAGGTTTTGTATACTGTGGAGTAGGGGAATTTGTTATGATGTATTTTTCCTCTCTTTTGCTCTTAGATTTGTGAAGATTGGGTTGCCACCTGCACTGCAGTTAAAATTTACTCTCCAAAAGTGACCATCCAGCCTTAAGAGAATTCCTCAGCGAAAAAGTTGTGAATGGAGGATTTGACATAGAGTGTACTAAACATACTAACTGCACTTAGTCACTGGTTTAAAAGCCTCTCCTACTGTTTAGCCATGGAAAAGCTGATGTATGCCTCCAAGGGGAAAACAACAATCTTCTTCAAAATATGGGGACAATTTATAAGATTTCTTGAACGTCACCAAGCAAGGTGCATATCATCCATGAAATCCAGGTCGAAATTATTTGTCATATATGTATGTATATATATATATATATATATATATATATATATATATATATATATATATATATATATATAACCCCATGCAGGACACTCTGTCAGCACTGAACAGCTCCTTCAGTGACAGACTGCTGCACCCACGCTGCGTCACGGAGAGATACCGCAGGTCTTTCCTGCCTGCTGCTGTCAGACTCTACAATCAGCACTGCTCCCAGTAGACCACATGGACAAAATACACACACCAGGACTGATAAAACATAATACATACAATAAAACATGTGACTTTGCAGTTACTGTAAATACATTTTACTTTTATTTTTTACTATTTACTATTTACTGTGCAATTACTGTAAATTCATTTTACTATTTTAATATTTACTCTATTTAATATTTATTATTGTTGTGTGTTAACATGTGTCCTTTACTTTCCTCTTATCCCTTGCTGCTGCAACAGTGTGAATTTCCCCATTGTGGGATTAATAAAGGATTTTGAATCTTGAATCTTGAATATATATATATACAGTGAGGAAAATAAGTATTTGAACACCCTGCTATTTTGCAAGTTCTCCCACTTAGAAATCATGGAGGGGTCTGAAATTGTCATCATAGGTGCATGTCCGCTGTGAGAGACATAATCTAAAAAAAAAAACCAGAAATCACAATGTATGATTTTTTAACTATTTATTTGTATGATACAGCTGCAAATAAGTATTTGAACACCTGAGAAAATCAATGTTAATATTTGGTACAGTAGCCTTTGTTTGCAATTACAGAGGTCAAACGTTTCCTGTAGTTTTTCACCAGGTTTGCAGACACTGCAGGAGGGATTTTGGCCCACTCCTCCACACAGATCTTCTCTAGATCAGTCAGGTTTCTGGGCTGTCGCTGAGAAACACGGAGTTTGAGCTCCCTCCAAAGATTCTCTATTGGGTTTAGGTCTGGAGACTGGCTAGGCCACGCCAGAACCTTGATATGCTTCTTACAGAGCCACTCCTTGGTTATCCTGGCTGTGTGCTTCGGGTCATTGTCATGTTGGAAGACCCAGCCTCGACCCATCTTCAATGCTCTAACTGAGGGAAGGAGGTTGTTCCCCAAAATCTCGCAATACATGGCCCCGGTCATCCTCTCCTTAATACAGTGCAGTCGCCCTGTCCCATGTGCAGAAAAACACCCCCAAAGCATGATGCTACCACCCCCATGCTTCACAGTAGGGATGGTGTTCTTGGGATGGTACTCATCATTCTTCTTCCTCCAAACACGGTTAGTGGAATTATGACCAAAAAGTTCTATTTTGGTCTCATCTGACCACATGACTTTCTCCCATGACTCCTCTGGATCATCCAAATGGTCATTGGCAAACTTAAGACGGGCCTTGACATGTGCTG